>NC_060140.1:797599424-797902454 GCF_021461385.2 Schistocerca piceifrons
TACCTTCTGAGTGGTTTTGTATGAATGACTCACGATCTTCGACGGTTCCTTGAGCAGTTATTGCATTGTTTTCTTCTTTCCCGAATTAGCTTTGTATTTGTAATGCTCTTAAATAGTGCACAGCGATGCAGATTTGGAAGATATAAGCTGTGTGTCTTGCTTGGAAACAAACTTTTTCCAATCAGTCACGGTATTACCGGATTAAAGTAGTGCTCTTTGTTATGTCGTAGTGGAAGAATTACAGGCGGCGACTACTTAAAATGTCTTCGCGACAGGCAGGACGGTTTCCGCTTAACGGTGATTAAATTTGTTGACGACGGTAAAGAAATGTAGATTAATGTACCGGCCGAGAGGACGACGGGACGTGTAGCCAAAATCTTGAAGCTGAGCAAGTAGATGGATTGCAAATTATGAAAGGTGGAACATGACGCCGACAGGAAGTGAATTCATATTACTACGCCAAAGAAGGAGAAGTAAGGTGCTCACATTAAGTATCCCACTGGCTTCATTGATAATGAGGCAGCAATTTCTACGCTATTAGGAACGAAAAAAATGGCTCTGAGCACTATGGGACTCATCTGCTGAGGTCATTAGTCCCCTAGAACTTAGAACTAGTTAAACCTAACCTAAGGACATAACACACATCCATGCCCGAGGCAGGATTCGAACCTGCGACCGTAGCGGTCTCGCGGTTCCAGACTGCAGCGCCTAGAACCGCACGGATTAGGAACGATATAAAAAAAGGCATCAACCTTGTGAAAAATACACAGCTTTTGTCGCACAAAGCTCAACTTCAAGGCTACGAACTCTTCGAATAATTCTTCTGTCCATGGGATGTAGTTTTAAAAGGTGCCAAAAATCTATGTTATACTGTGCGTACCGCAGAACGTATCTCCAAACAGGGCATAGTACTTTCCGTTTTTCCGGAAGATTGAAGCATCTGATTTAAAGCGTCCAGTGGTGAACTTGGATTCACGCACATTACGCTGTAAGTAAATGTTGGCAAAACGAAAATAAGCAAAGAGTATTGTTGCATGAAAAGTCCCATCAGCGTTTACTTGATCTGTATGCTGGCGGTGACGTACGTTTCATGAAGGATTCACTTCTCACATATGACTGAAAAACCAAAACGTCGGACTGTCAATCAGAAATGTACCAGGAAGTATTTTTTCTTCATTTATTTGAGGAAAATCACATTTTACCTTTTTTGATGAAACCTGGTAAACAAATACTGAATATATCCTATATTAAATAGAATAATACTGTAGAGGTCCTCCAGTTATGCGAAACACTGTTTTTTGAAGTATCCAAACATGTTTCACCACCATTGTGCCATCATCAATGTGTTTCCGTTTTATTTTATCTCTAATGTCAACATTTTTACTAAATGATTACAAAATTATGTGGATATTCAGTTCAAACAATAGTTAGTTTCTTTTTGGTAATATCTTTACACTTGGTGTGCATGATTTGTCAGGACGAGTTGTGTATTATTTATTACAGGTAGCTTGTCATCTGCAACCAAATGATGTTGATGAGAAGTTCCGTTGGGAGTTAACCTATCATCTAAACGTAATTTAGTTTGTCGCGATAGGTCGCCCCTATATTCGTTCTTACTTTCGTGTGGCATGTCCTTTTATTCTGTCGTGATGCACACGCAAATATAACATGTATTTTCATAAATAAGGTCATAAAAGCATTTTGCACTTCACCAAAACACAATGTAATTGTGATTGTTCTGTGTTCCAGCAAAATTTTAATTTTTTTCGCATTTTATTTTTCTGTGTCTGTGTGTGTGTGTGTATGTGTGTGTGTTTGTGTGTGTGTATGTGTGTGCGCGTAAGTGTGTGTGTGTTTTCTGTACGCTTATTAGCTGTTTGTGTTGTCTTCTACATAGTGTTCCTTCTGTGTGTAAAATGGTGAGTCTTTGCAGAATGTAGTGTATCCACTTTTCTTGTGTGTGTGTGTGTGTGTGTGTGTGTATGTGTGTGTAGACTTTATGTGGTTGTTTTGTCTTCTTTGTAAGGTTCCTTTAATATGTTGAATAGTGTGCCCTTTCAGAGTGTAGTGTATTCACTTATGACCTGTTTTTCTTCTGCTATTGCCTTCTGTATGTGTAAGTTTTCATCAATTGTCAATTTACTGTATAGGCTGTGGTGGGTTTTAGTATCCTTAAGTATATTTCTATTGTGTCAGTTAGACCGTCTGCGAGAGCGCATCGCTAAAATTCCTGCTACTACCAAGGCGACTACACCGTTCGCATTTTGCATATTTTTACGAGCTTCAAACAGGAGCGACTTATTTTCAGTTATCTGTGATGGTACTAGTTTGTTTTTGTAATTTCTTGCGTGTTCGAGTGATTACTAGGCACAAACTTTTATTTCAGTAAAAGTGTAGTGTACAGTACCATCGTTTCTATCGACCGTTTTATCGACTCTCGTATCGTGCAGGCGTTTGTTTGTTTGGTTAGAACAGCTTAGTGTCAGTTAGACCGTCAGCAAGAGCGCACCGCCAGTTCCTCCTGCTTCTAAGGCAAGTACACCGTTGGCTTTTTACATATTTTTAGGAGCTTCAAACAGGAGGAGTGCAGTAATGGATAGGAACTGTGATTGTTTTGTACAGATGCGATCTGAACAGGCGACCCCTCGCTCACAGCTTCAGGCTGCGTTGGCTTCCGTCACACAGCTTGAGTCTGCTGCCAGGGGGCGTCGCTGAGGTTGACCCCTCATCCGTGGTCGAGTGGGAGGTCATTTCAAAGTTTGGCAGTGCCTACCAAAAATCAAAAAATATGTAAACAGCACAAAAAAGAACATACCACACAGACACAAATCCTCACCCAACACAGAACAACACAACGCATAAACAATGACCACACACAAGACACAACATAGCAACAACACACATGCAAAACGAAATGGCACATACTCATTTACAATACCAAGATTTTTCACAGAATAGGCAACATATTAAAGGCACAGGGACTCCAAATTGCATACAGGACAGAGAATACAACACAAGAAAAGATCAGAACACAAGAAACACCCACGGCTAAATTTAAGCGATCAGGAATATGAATTCACATGCAACACTTGCCAGTCAAACATATAACAAACATGCAAAAAATTCAAAACCAGATATTCAGGATAACTCGTAGCTTTAAAAAGCAACAGCTCCAATAGCACATTTGCTGACCACTTTATAGCCCACAATCACCACCCAACTACAATAAAAACATACTTAAGATTACTAAAACCCAGCCACAGCCTTTATGGTACGGCAAATTGACAACTGATGAAAACTTACACATACAGAAGGCAATAGCAGAAGAAAAACAGGTCATAAGTGAATACACTACACTCTGAAAGGGCACACTATTTAACACATTAAAGGAACCTTACAAAGAAGACTAAACAAACAAATAAATTCTACCCACACACAAAGACACATACACATACACACACACACACACACACACACACACACACACACACACACACACACACACACACACACACACACACGAATAAAACCTAATCAAACAAAAGACCACTGATTGGGCTGGGACACACATCAATCAAAATTACTTCATGTATTGGTGAAGTGCAAAGTGCTTTTACGACCTTATTTGTGAAAATACATGTTATATTTACGTGTGCATCACGACACCCCAGCATGATGCTGAGAATAAAAGGGCTTGCCACACGAAAAAGTAGGTAAGGACAAATATAGGCGCGAAATAAAGCGACAAACTAAATTACGTTTACATGATAAATTAAATCCGAACAAAATTTCTCATCAACATCGTATGGTTGCAGATGACAAGCTACCTGTAATAAATGATACACAAGTGGTCCTGAAAAATCATGCACACCAAGTGTAAAGACGTTAACAAAAAGAAACGAACTATTCTTTGAACTAAATATCGACATAATTTTGTAATCATTTAGCAAAAATGTCCACATTACAGATTAAATAAAACGGAAACCCACTGATGTTGGGACAGTCGTGCTGAAACATGTTTGGGTACCTGGAAAAAACGGTTTTTTGCATAACTGGCGAACTTGGAATTCTACAATTTTAACAGTAAACACGGTAAACACAAGCAGCTGCAAAATCCAAATGATGACTAACATAATACTGTATTATCCTTTGTAGCAGATTAATTTGCAAACGATTATAATCAACCTCTCTCACTGGCACTTCTTCTCGTGTGCAGTCATTTACTGATGACCAACATTCGGTATTTCGTAATGGGAGAGGTGGGATCGACCTTTCGATGTGGGCAAATTAAAGCGGTGAAAGAAACCAATACTCGTACGATGACAAAAATGACTTGTCAAAGAAATATAAGAAAACTAAATACTATTTATAGACTAAAAATAGGACAGAAGAAATTTTGATGAGAAAGTGAAACCAAAAATTTCAGTGCACACGTAGAGAATCGTCACGTATTTGTCTTTACCTCCCTCCCCCCCCCCCCCCCCATTTAAAAACTACGCTACTGCTTGAGATAACACGACTAATTTAGATGCTACAGAGTGTCAGACGTAATATTTTTTGCTTATTATTCACAGTGTCTTTAACCATTCGGGATAATTCAAACCGATTTAAGTTTCTAAAATGTTTGATTACAATAGTGTTTAACCTTTAAGACATTCGCTGTTGTTTTCAGTAACACCTAAAATGCAGGATTCATGGCACCTGCTACCGATATATAAACTTTTTTGCTGAATTGTATTTAAGTATTGATAGAAACGACACAAGGTCTAGGGGTAGCGTCTTTGATTCATAATCAAAACGTCTTCGGTCCCGGGTACGATCCACGCCACTGTGTAAATTTTGATAAATAATCAGCATTGGCGGCCGAAGACTTCCAGCATAAGAAGTCAGCCTCTTTCTGCCAACGGCCTTGTCAAAGAGGGCGGAGGAGCGGATAGAGGGTCAGGGCACTCTCTTGTCCTAGGGGTGGGAAATTGCCCCTAAAGTCGGAAGAATCAGCAATGATCAACGACATGAGGATGCAGAAGGCAATGGAAACCGCTGCATTGAAGACACGTAACGTGTATCCACAGGACATGTGGCCTGTAATTGAAGAAGTATCATGATGATCTCTCCATTGGCAAAAGATTCCGGAATAGTCCCCCATTCGGATCTCCGGAAGGGGACTGCCAAGGGGGAGGTTACCATGAGAAAAAGATTGAATAATCAACGAAAGGATAACGTTCTATGAGTCGGGGCGTGGAATGTCAGAAGCTTGAACGTGGTGGGGAAACTTGAAAATCTGAAAAGGGAAATGCAAAGGCTCAATCTAGATATAGTTGGGGTCAGTGAAGTGAAGTGGAAGGAAGACAAGGATTTCTGGTCAGATGAGTATCGGGTAATATCAACAGCAGCAGAAAATGGTATAACAGGTGTAGGATTCGTTATGAATAGGAAGGTAGGGCAGAGGGTGTGTTACTTTGAACAGTTCAGTGACCGGGTTGTTCTAATCAGAATCGACAGCAGACCAACACCGACAACGATAATTCAGGTATACATGCCGACGTCGCAAGCTCATGATGAACAGACAGAGAAAGTGTATGAGGATATTGAAAGTGTAATGCAGTATGTAAAGGGGGACAAAAATCTAATAGTCATGGGCGACTGGAATGCAGTTGTAGGGGAAGGAGTAGAAGAGAAGGTTACAGGAGAAAATGGGCTTGGGACAAGGAATGAAAGAGGAGAAAGACTAATTGAGTTCTGTAACAAGTTTCAGCTAGTAATGGCGAATACCCTGTTCAAGAATCACAAGAGGAGGAGATATACTTGGAAAAGACCGGGAGAGATGGGAAGATTTCAATTAGATTACATCATGGTCAGACAGAGATTCCGAAATCAGTGACTGGATTGTAAGGCGTACCCAGGAGCAGATATAGACTCAGATCACAATATAGTAGTGATGAAGAGTAGGCTGAAGTTCAAGACATTAGTCAGGAAGTATCAATACGCAAAGAAGTGGGATACGGAAGTACTAAGGAATGACGAGATACGTTTGAAGTTCTCTAACGCTATAGATACAGCAATAAGGAATAGCGCAGTAGGCAATACAGTTGAAGAGGAATAGACATCTCTAAAAAGAGCCATCACAGAAGTTGGGAAGGAAAACATAGGTACAAAGAAGGTAGCTGCGAAGAAACCATGGGTAACAGAAGAAATACTTCAGTTGATTGATGACAGGAGGAAGTACAAACATGTTCTGGGAAAATCAGGAATACAGAAATACGAGTCGCTGAGGAATGAAATAAATAGGAAGTGCTGGGAAGCTAAGACGAAATGGCTGCAGGAAAAATGTGAAGACATCGAAAAAGATATGATTGTCCGAAGGACAGGCTCAGCATACAGGAAAGTCAAAACAAACTTTGGTGACATTAAAAGCAACGGTGGTAACATTAAGAGTGCAACGGGAATTCCACTGTTAATTGCAGAGGAGAGAGCAGATAGGTGGAAAGAATACATTGAAAGCCTCTATGAGGGTGAAGATTTGTCTGATGTGATAGAAGAAGAAACAGGTGTGGATTTAGAAGAGGTAGGGGATCCAGTATTAGAATCAGAATTTAAAAGAAATTTGGAGGACTTACGGTCAAATAAGGCAGAAGGGATAGATAACATTCCATCAGAATTTTTAAAATCATTGGGGGAAGTGGCAACAAAACGACTATTCACGTTGGTGTGTAGAATATATCAGTCTGGCGACATACCATCTGACTTTCGGAAAAGCATCATCCACACAATTCCGAAAACGGCAAGAGCTGACAAGTGCGAGAATTATCGCACAATCAGCTTAACAGCTAATGCATCGAAGCTGCTTACAAGAATAACATACAGAAGAATGGAAAAGAAAATTGAGAATGCGCAAGGTGACGATCAGTTTGGCTTTAGGAAAAGTAAAGGGACGAGAGAGGCAATTCTGACGTTACGGCTAATAATGAAAGCTAGGCTAAAGAAAAATCAAGACACTTTCATAGGATTTATCGACCTGGAAAAAGCGTTCGACAATATAAAGTGGTGCAAGCTGTTCGAGATTCTGAAAAAAGTAGGGGTAAGCTATAGGGAGACCCGGGTCATATACAATATGTACAACAACCAAGAGGGAATAATAAGAGTGGGCGATCAAGAACGAAGTGCTCGTATTAAGAAGGGTGTAAGACAAGGCTGTAGCCGTTCGCCCCTACTCTTCAATCTGAACACCGAGGAAGCAATGATGGAAATAAAATAAAGGTTCAGGAGTGGAATTAATATACAAGGTGAAAGTATATCAGTGATACGATTCGCTGATGACATTGCTATCCTGAGTGAAAGTGAAGAAGAATTAAATGATCTGCTGAACGGAATGAACTGTCTAATGAGTACACAGTATGGTTTGAGAGTAAATCGGAGAAAGACGAAGGTAATGAGAAGTAGTAGAAATGAGAACAGCGAGAAACTTAACATCAGGATTGATGGTCACGAAGTCAATGAAGTTAAGGAATTCTGCTACCTAGGCAGTAAAATAACCAATGACGGACGGAGCAAGGAGAACATCAAAAGCAGACTCGCAATGGCAAAAAAGGCATTTCTGTCCAAGAGAAGTCCACTAATATCAAATACCGTCCTTAATTTGAGGAAGAAATTTCTGAGGATGTACGTCTGGAGTACAGCATTGTATGGTAGTGAAACATGGACTGTGGGAAAACCGGAACAGAAGAGAATCGAAGCATTTGAGATGTGGTGCTATAGACGAATGTTGAAAATTAGGTGGACTGATAAGGTAAGGAATGAGGAGGTTTTACGCAGAATCGGAGAGGAAAGGAATATGTGGAAAACACTGATAAGGAGAAGGGACAGGATGATAGGACATCTGCTAAGACATGAGGGAATGATTTCCATGGTACTAGAGGGAGCTGTAGAGGGCAAAAACTGTAGAGGAAGACAGAGATTGGAATACGTCTATCAAATAATTGAGGACGTAGGTTGCAAGTGCTACTCTGAGATGAAGAGGTTAGCACAGGAAATGAATTCGTGGCGGGCCGCATCAAACCAGTCAGTAGACTGATGAGCAAAAAAAAAAAAAAAAAAAAAAAAAAATAAGTAAGGATATTGCTTCGCTGTATGTGTAAAGTTAGGTGGAAGTCTGTTGACATTTCATTGCATTTATCTGTGTCTTAAGCCTAATTTAGACGACGACACTAGATTGCAGGCAACTGCGCTTCCAGCCACTGCGCATGGGCGCCGCGCGTTGCGCAACTCTTTGGTAAAACTAAACACTTTCGGCGTGTTCCAACTTTGGCGACACTAGTTGCACGAGATATCTATGCTTGCCATAGTTGTTCGTGGGGTTTCAGTGATGCTGATCACTAAAATGAGCAACATATTTCTGCCGCTGAGACCAACATGTGCGATCATAACACAGATGGTCTGACAATATCTAAGCTGCAGGGCAACATTTATTGTGTTAGGAGCACATATACAACTTAATTAAGAAAAATACAAGCAAGTGCAATTCTACCTGTGACAATGTCTCGTCTGCATGAGTAAAATCCCATTCTTCGAGTTGGCCAACTCTTTGTTAAGCAATATTGTTGACGGCAGGGTAGGCTATACCAATTCAAGAAGCTGCATTCTTTATTCAATATTCATCTATTTAAAACGTCACTGCAGTGCTCCTCAGCTACATATTTTGAAATATTGCCACTAGTACAGATTTATCTTCAAGACAGTAGTTTGCAAACCATTCTCTTCTTAATGCGGCTTGCTTCGAATAATTATTGTTGCTAATGTTAATAATTATTACTGTTAATGTTAATAATTATTGGTGTTAATGAAATAGCGTAATCACCAACTAAAATTCTATCTTATATCATGCCGAGTGTTCTCGATTGTAATGCACACATTATGATATGTCCCACTGCTGCCGCAAGTAATTGGCTATAACCCGAGAATGAATAAAGCTATGTTTAAAATACCAACGGCATTGTTTTTATGGTGAAATTCTCTATCTGTTTGATATGTCACATGACCACATTCCGATTTGAAATTTTGGGGTTGAATACAAGATGGTGGCTTTCAAGGTGGCCGTCATGTTGGTGGCATAGCCTATAATATTTCCCCCTTCCTGTTACTCGTGTGTAGGGACTCTGTTTCCTTGTTTGCTACTCCATTTCGATTTTATGAGGGTGTTTTCGGACTTTTGGACCACCCTGTATTTTAGATATAGCTTGGAGCACATGGCTGTTTGGTTTGGTACGTGTTCTATTATTTATTTCTGTTCAAGTCAGTAAAAATGGCTCAGTTGTTCAGACAAGAATATGAAGTCCAATTTATAAAATAAGTAACTGCAAAGTAAATGTGCTTGCTTTTTTTCTAAATTTCTTTGATGACGTTACGTTGAGGTCACTGAAAGTCATTGTCCACGTAACGAAGTTCAGTACTAATATACAGTTTAATTGCATATGTTCAAATCATTACTCGATTATTTTTTTTCCAAAATTTAATGACAAACATAACATAAGAGTGATATCTCAGTTTTCTTTATCATTACATACTCACTTAAAATCAGTGTAAAAAGAAGTGACAACCTGCAGTTGCCACGTCTGTGTTTAACAATACATGTTTTTCTTTTCCATCGTCTTGTACAGGATTTTCGATGTAAATTGCCCTAGTGTGGCTGGCGACCGTTAATTATATCCTTTTCGTTCATTAGCGTAACTTTTTGCTTCATGATCAGTGGTACCCCTTTTCTGTCCAATGTTGTTCGTGAGTGAATGCACAAAATAACTTTCACTCTTCCAAGTTATAACCCTGTTCCTTTTAATTACCTTTTAACTTAGTAGACTTTTCCATCAGAAGGGTCTGTCGTGCACCTTACTCTTACTTATCGGTATTATTTCTTCGGGAGAGATAGCCTTAAACAATTAGTAAAAATCCATTACGCATACACGCAATCCACTGTCATATTTTGTAACGAAAGCAGGATAGGCCGATTGGTAAAGGGGAGGTACATGTGGCGACGCAGGTGACAGGAAAATATCAGTTTGGTACTGTTCTGGGCACGAATTTGCATTGTGCAGTTTTTTAGCGAGTAATAACCTGTTGTTACAAACAAAGTGGCTCACGTACAATAACAATAAGTGACAGAAATTTCACAGTATCAGGAAACTGGGCAACATGAATAAATTAGGCGAAACGAGTAATTTGACTGTACCAAATGCGGAACAATCGGTTGAACAAAGGACGACCCAGGAAGCATGATTCAATGTCCAGAGTTCGGCAGTCAACATCACAGACGCTTCTGCTGAAAATCGAACAATGGCAGAAATGGAATTCTAGGCACTTGCAAAAGCCACAGGATACGGAATAAAAATTAAAACTGAACCTGTTGATGACGCATACGAGGAATCTATTAAGACAGAGGCAGTGTTGCAACCTGTGATTTCTGGAGATATAAAGTATTTGTTCGGTTTATTAATCAGTAAAATTGATACCCAGTTAGCAGCAATGAATGCTAAAATTGATACCCAATCAGCAAAAATAGATGACCAGAAGGAAACAATTAAAACTGTTAACAGTAATATTAGAATTGTTAACACAAAATTAGATAAAATTGGAGCAGAGAAAGTAGCATTGAGTACTGAAATCGGTAATCTGAAGAGTGACGTGGAGGAAGCCCAAACAAAGGCAGGAGGCATAAGTAGTCGTCTCGAAACTGAGGTAGGGAGGATCGAACAGAAACTGGTAGAGACTGTTAGTCCCACAATAAAGAGCAAGGTAGCTGAAAAAATGAAAGTAGCTGGAGAAGACGGTGTAGGGAAACTAACGAGTTTGCAGACATTAGTATCCAACGTAGGTGCTAAAGTAAATAGACAATCGGCTGTGTAATGAAAACAAGCAGAAGGTGGAACAAGTTACCATTTGCGAAGTAGTTACAAGGATAAATGAATTAGAGAAACGATTAGGAAAAAATCAGCATATGTGTTATGCCATGCACATAGCTCTGAAATATTAGTGAAGGAGTAGCGTTTCGATCCCCTCAAAAAGCAGGGTGGACTGTACGCTACCGACTTCATTAAAAATTGTGAAAGCGTATTACTGGAATCATGCACAGACAAGAGAAAACTAAGTGCAGTAAACGACGTGTTAGCTGGCGAGGCTAAGCGATGGGGCTTATACCTTGATATAACGAACATGACGTTTCAAGAATTCAAAAATGCATTCTTGAAAGATTATTGGTCAGAGCAGAAACAAGAGTGTGTATGGCATAATTTCATAGCGTCGAAGCCCTACGATGTAAACACGCGCGGCTCCATTAAAAAATGTTTTTAAAACTGGATCCGCCAATTGGAATATTTGCGCTATCGGAAAACGTAATTGGAGAGCGTCTGGGAGCTGTGGAGGAAGCTTCCGGATGACTCCAAGAGATACATCGGCAGTAGTTCGAGAACGATTGCTGCTTTGTTAGAGGAAGGAGAAGACGAAGACAATTGGCGGAATAACCATGAAAATGTTAAAAGCCGTGGTGATGGTAACAATTACCACCATAGTCACAACCAGAACAATAGCATTAACCATGGCAATAGTGGTAGCAACCATCATGGTAATAACAATCCACAGCACTGTAACAATAATGATTATAGTAGCAATAACAACTGTAGAAATGATAGAGGCCAGTATCAAGTAAATAAGGTACGTGGTAATCGAAGGAATGATAGTAGACAGGAACACAATAAAGCAGCATGGCATTCTGGTAGCAACAGGTCTGTCGAAATTTGTCAGGGAAACCACTAGTCGCGCCGGTTAGTGGCCCACCGGGCGTGGGGAGACATCGGCGGCCCAAACGAAAACCAAGACGATACCGCTATGATAAATTAGAAAGGATAACTCAGCGATGGGAGAATGTAAGAGAGCGTAAAGATAGCGACGCACTAAGAGTAATGGTAACTGGGCTGGAAATGGCAGTCGACGCAGCTGTCACTGATAGTAAAAGTGATAATGATATTAGTGTACCAGTAGGGGAGAAGGAAGCAGCCGCTGTGAAAGCAACAATGGTTACGCTAGTTTCAGTAGAGTATGAGTCGCCAACGGAAGTAATAGAGCCGATCTCGAATAAAGTTTCCGTTATCGAGCAGGGATATGCGGAACGTGAGGAGGTGTGCTTAGGTCAGTCGGTCGGATGTACGACGAACTGGAAAGTTTTAGAGGATTGTATGGGAGGTGTGCTAACGGGGAGAGCGGACAGAAATTGGCGATTCTCAGCCCGAAAGAAATTGGCATTTTTGAAATGGAAAGCTCTTTACCTGAACGCCAGGTTTTTCCAATTGAAGTTTTTGAAGTAGTCAACCCCAGAGACACTAGTCCTATTGAACTAGGCGGATGTTACGAGGAGGGGCAAGATGAATTCGGCGATAATGACCACGTACAACTCATTGGAAGCCACGTAGATTACAATATGTACGAGGTCAAACCTGACGTTATACTATCAGACGAGAGTGATGGGGGTTGCATGAGCACAGAAGATAAGATAGAATAAACAGAGCACATTTCTCCAAAATCTGGGAAGATTACAACCATCTTCCGAAGAATACCTACCTGACGTGACAATTAGCGAACTATTGGTTAAACAAAGTTTATTATTCGATGAAACTGATAGTAAGATTACGGTGTTGAGAACAAAAGTAGTTCAGCTACCGCAAGACAGACAAATAGAGATGAAAAACGTTCAAACACAGAGAATTAGAAAACCACTGGATAAACCCTTGTCGGCTTCGGAACCAGACAGATTTTTTTGGGATGACCTGGATATAGATGAGGATTTGTTGTGGCAAGACTAAACCAGTAATAATAACAGGTGTAGAGAGATTGTAGTGCCCATTAATATACACTGCCTACAAATTCAAAATTTAATTGATACAGGGGCAGAGCTAAGTGCTATGCTTGGAAAAAATTTTGAATTACTGAAACATAAACCGGAAGTAGTAGTAGTGCCAGTAATGGGCGTCAAAGTAATCGGTGCTACCAGAAGGAATAGCAAACCGATAATAAGCCAAATATTTGTATGTTTTGAGATTCAAGGAGAACCATTCGAACAGGACTTTGTCGTTGTGCCACATCTGTGCACCGATATTATTGTGGGTTTAGACTGGTTGTTAAAATATCGAGCAATTATTAACTGGAATAATAAGACCATGGAGTGCATTTCCAAAGACAAGACCGAAGTAAATGTGAGTTTTGATGAAACGAGTGACGATGTGAGTAGTGTATACTAACCTATTCATTTTGTTATTTATCCTAACGAGATTGGTTTATGCAGAAAAATGGAGTACTACGGTATCTGCAATACGGACATCGACAACTGTTTGGAAGACGAATTAGAGAGCATTGTAGACAGATTGCCAAACACCCCACCTGAACAAAAACGAGACCTATATGACGTAATAATGAGAAACATGGAAGTGTTTTCAAATAAACTGTGGCTTGCTACTGGGTATCAGTGCAAGTTAAATGTAATACTTGTGAACCATTCTTTGTAAGACAATATGCGGTACCGCAATCCAAGAAGGAGTCTGTGCAACAAGAGGTAGACCGAATATTAGAATGAAATGTTACAGAGAGGAGTACCAGCCCCTATAACAATGCCGTCATAATACTAGGAAAGAGAAATGGAAGTGTCACGATTGTGAGAGACACACGCACGTTGAACAAGGTCTTCACCGTGAGACGGTTAGACCAGAAAGTATGGAAGAGATACTTCGAAGATTTCACAATGTACCGCTTAGAGCTTACAGTTGGGTACTGGCAAATAGCCTTACAAGAAGAGTGTAGGAAATATACAGCAGATGTTACCAGTACAAGGTAGTACCATTCGGCCTGAATATAACTGTTACTGTCTTTAGCATGGCCCTAGATAAGGTGTTAGGCGCTGCCCTGAGCCCAAAACCGACAGTGGGAGTGGCTGATTTGCTGCTGGCGAATTCGTCGGTGCGAGAAAACTGCCAATTGTTAGATGAATTTTTCAGTGCGTTACGCTAAGGTGGAATGACGCGGAAACTGGAGAAGTGCGAGTTTGTGATGAAAGAACGGAATTTTCTTGGTCACAGTGTGACAACAGAGGGTATCAGTAAAGTTTAACAGAAAGTGGAGGCCATAAAGAACTGTCCTCCGCCGAAGACTAGGAAACAGTTAAACAGCTTCGTAGGGCTCTGAGGATTCTGTCGCCAGTTCGTGGAGGGGGATGCGTTCAACGATTCAAGGATTGTTGTTTACTGCATGAAAGATTGTCACGGTGGTATCTTTTCTTGCAGCAGTTTCACTATGACATTTGTTACGTGAGAGGATCAGACAACTGTACAGCGGACGCGCTGTCACGTTTGCCTGAAACCGATCATCGGCTTGTGGAAGACGAGTCTGAAGACGTACTGCCATTGTACTGTTTTCAAGATGTAGAAGGTCGTAAAAGAGTAGAGAGAATATGCAAAAATATTCGTCGTCATCAACACGAGGGTGGCTGTCTATTAATTGATAAGAACAAGTATGACGAAAAGAGAAAGTATTACAAAATACATAACCATAAATAGTTTAGACAAAAAGAGAACAGAAAATTTCGAAATGTGGTGCTACAGAAGGACGCTGAAGATTAGATGGGTAGATCACGTAACTAATGAGAAGGTATTGAATAGAATTGAGGAGAAGAGAAGTTTGTGGCACAACTTGACCAGAAGAAGGGATCGGTTGGTAGGACATATTCTGAGACATAATGAGATCACCAATTTAGTATTGGAGGGCAGCACGGAGGGTAAAACTCGTAGAGGTAGGCCACGAATACTCTAAGCAGATTCAGAGGGATGTATCTTGTATCTTGCAGTAGGTACTGGGAGATGAAGAAGCTTGCACAGGATAGAGTAGCATGGAGAGCTGCATCAAACCAGTCTCTGGACAGAAGACCACAACAACATAACCATGTCTTGTACATACGTAAAGGTGAAGATAGCAATAACTGGCGAGTGTGTTGGCCAGCCAAGTACGTCACATAAATAATTGACTACTAACATTTAGCTTATGCTCATTGCGGACCAAATATGTGGGCTGAGAAGCTACCAGCAGTTGTAAATTTTAAGAATATGCAAAAAGAGTAGCTGACAGAATAGAGACATGTAATAAGTGCCAGAGTGTGAAGGTAACGAACTACACGAACCGTGGCCCTATGCAGAGCGTATGACCTAACGTTGTGCTGGATTTGGTATGTGCGGTCCTCTATGGTCCACTGCCCAAGACTTCAGGGAATTTCGCGCACATATTAGTGGTGCTAGAAACATTTTCTTATTTCATTAATTCATATCCGATAAGAAAGGCAACAGCGAGAGCGGTTTATAACAGATTTGTTAATGATTACTTTGTGCTCGACGGCCAACCAAAAGCGGTTTAGTCCGATAACGGAGCGCAATTTATTTCCAAATTATGAAATGTAGGAATGAAAAGTAATAGAATTGAAGTAACACGCATTTCGGCTTATTGGCAGAGCGGGAATCCCGCGGAACGGTACATACATGAATTATATCGGCTTTGCCGAACGTATTGTCACTACAATCAGAGATCGTGGGGCAATTACGTCGGTGAATTCGAGAAAATAATGAACGCCTTCACGCATGAATCCATGGGCTACACTCCAGAAGAAATACTATTAGACCATAAGTCTAAAAGTTTAGTGGAAGGAATGATTGATTTCCCTCCGAAAGTTGATATTAACCTTGAGGTAAAGAAAGAACACCTACGAGAAGTGATGAAAAAGAAAGCTAAAGCGTGAATACGGCGTCATGACGGTAAAGTGCGGTTAGCCAAATTTGCTATTGGCGATCTTGTACTTGTTAAAGCACACTTACAGTCAAGCGAGATGAACCATGAAATTCATAAAATTAAATTAATTTACAATGGGCCATTTCAGATTATCAGTGTACCTCATTCTAACGCTTGCTGTTTATCTTTTTCTAAATGACGCTGGCTGTTAGGTGTGCGTAATATTGTCGATTTAAAATTATACTAGTCAAGGAATAGTTAGTCCGAAATGAGAAAAGAGAAAACAAGCCATTACGTGCTATTCTAGTATTAGTGAAGTTTGTGAACTTTGTATATGTATGTTTTATGTTCAAATTTCATTGTAGTCTGTATGATGTGAGTTATTGCCGATACACTTAGACGAACTGTCAGTTTCAGGTCTGTGTAAACACGTGTAATAACGGACAGTGTTGAGTAATCCACTGTGATGGGATTAAAAGAGATTACTCGGGAGTGAGTAACAACAGTCTGTGGCAGATGGACGTTCTGGAATGCCACCGCACGCACAAAGACGGAGGTCTGGCGTGCGGCTATAGCGCACGCAACAGTGCTCCGCTTGAACAGAGTGCCCGCTCTTGTAGCGTTGTGGCGTTCTTTGTGAATGTGCGTGTGCAACGCGAACTGTTTTTCTAACAGCACCAGCTGTTAAAGCTGTTGATGTAGATGTTTATGTTTGGTATCGACGTTATTTAAAACACACTCACTCGCGCAATGCGAGAGGACACTTGAAAAAATTTTGTTACCGCTATACCCAATTATGTAATGAACTTTTGTAATTACTATTTCTTACCCCGTATCTGATTTTTTTTACTATTCCTTATGTACCATTAAATGATACTTGTATTTTTCTACGCCAATGTTAAGTATGCTTTTTCGTAATATTTGTAGTAATTTTAAACTTACTGATCTCTTGAAGGAAGTGTTTGTTTTTGAGATGTGTTCTCATACTTTAATGTTCAGAGTAATAATGACGCAGGCTTGTCATGTAAATAACGTGCCCCATACGTATCGGCAATAATTATTTGAATTGATAACCTGTCGATTAATGGATTTTATGCAGACAAAATTTTTTAACTGTAAGCATCTGCATTTCAGTTTATTTAAATTTTATGACGTTCCCTGAATTTGTTTCCCTCCGGGAAAAAAGCAGTGAAATTTGGGGCACCTGTAACAGTGGAAATGCAGGATGCATGGCACATGCTACCGTATACAATTTTTTTTTGCTGAATTGTATGTAAATATTTGTAATTAAAATGAATTCTTTTAATAAGTAAGGACATTGCTTCACTGTATGTGTAAATTTCGGTAGAAGTCTGTTGACATTTCATTGTATTTATCTGTGTTTTACTGTGAAACACATAAGCTCTGTGAAAAAGGCAAACGAATTATTATTTTCATCGATTAGCAACAATAATAGCAGTGCTTATGCGTTGTAAAATCTTTGAGTAGGGGGTTGTTGCGCAGAGCGATCGGAAAGAGCGGGAGACGGGTTCCAGCGCTTGTAGCATGCGGAAGTGTGATGTTAACGCTCTCGCAGTAGAGTGTACCATTTCGGCGCCATCATGTACGCGAGCCGGCCAGATGTCTTGAAGCAGGAGTAAGGTCAGTGGACTGGAGGAAGAGACTGTATTACTTACGACTGCCCGTTCCTGTAATTAGCTGTGCTCCACAAGATGCATCCATCTTCAACAACAGCAGCAGTTGCAGTAGCACAGATTCGTCGTCGGCTCCGAATTTTGTCGCGTGCACAGCACTGAAGTAAGGGTGTTCATTGGTACAATGTATTAATGGCTAACCCAGCAGCAAAACTGAATTTGAATTGAAACTTCCTGACAGATTAAAACTGTCTGTCGGACCGAGACTCGAACTCCGGGCCTTTATCTTTCACTGGCAAGTGCTCTACCATCGGAGCTACACAAGCACGACGCAAGACCGGCCCTCAAAGCTTTAATTCTGCCAGTACCTCGTCTCCTACCTTCCAAACTTCACAGAAGGTCTTCTGCGAACCTTGCTCAGATGGTAGAGCACTTGCCCGAGAAAGGCAAAGGTCCCGAGTTCCAGTCTCGGACCGGCAAACAGTTTTAATCTGTCAGGAAGTTTCATGTCAACGCACACTCCGCTGCAGAGTGAAATTCTCAGTCTGGAAACATCCTCTAGGCTGTGGCTAAGCCATGTCTCCGCAATATCCTTTCTTCCAGGAGTGCTAGTTCTGCAAGATTCGCAGAAGAGCTTCTGTGAATATCTTCTGGTAAACCTTCCGGGATGTAAGGTCGTGGTCCATGAAACTCTTCAGCTCCTAACGTTTCGTCCAGAGCTGCGTTGGACATCTTCAGAGGGGTGTATCACCTCCGGTGAGCAAGACTCACCGGAGGAGAAACACCCCTCTGAAGACGTCCAGCGCAGCTCTGGACGAAACGTTAGGAGCTGAAGAGTTTCATGGACCACGACCTTACATCCCGGAAGGTTTACCAGAAGATATGTCATCCGGTCGTGAAAGCCTTCATACTATGAGCTTCTGTGAAGTTTGGAAGGTAGGAGAAGAGGTACTGGCAGAATTAAAGCTGTGAGAACGGGTCGTAAGTCGTGCTTGGGTAGCTCAAATGGTAGAGAACTAGCCCGCGAAAGGCAAAGGTCCCGAGTTCGAGTCTCGGTCCAGCACACAGTTTTAATCTGTGAGAAAGTTTCATATCAGCGCACACTCCGCTGCAGAGTGAAAATCTCTTTCTGAATGTGAATTGATTGATAAAATTTATTTAAATAATGATCAGTTGAACTCAGTGCGGTTGTGTCCTCATTGTCCTCAGACATTGTTACCCAATTGAGTGACAAAATTTATTTAAATAATGATCAGTTGAACTCAGGGCGGTTATGTCCTCATTGTCCTTAGACATTGTTACCAAGTAGGGTCCTTCCTATTTTTTTCTTATATGCTAACTGTGTGTCATAAGAAACAAATTGTATAGTTACAGCCAATTTACTGATGAATAATTCCATTTTTAAGAATTTTAGCCACAGTCTACTTTCAATTAACTGTTGTACATCAGAGGTTTCAGTATAAGAGTAAAGTAAATCAATTTCATTTATCTAGTTTTAGAATCAATCACTGGAAAAAATCCAAATCTAAAGAAATGCACAAATGAAGAGTGCATAAGTTTTAATTATTTTACATAAAGCTTGGAGCACATGGCTGTTTGGTTTGGTACGTATTCTATTATTTATTTTTGCTCAAATGTGTGTGTGAAATCTTATGGGACTTAACTGCTAAGGTCATCAGTCCCTAAGCTTACACACTACTTAATCTAAATTATCCTAAGGACAAACGCACACACCCATGCCCGAGGGAGGACTCGAACCTCCGCCGGGGTCAGCCGCACAGTCCATGACTGCAGCGCTTAGGCCGCTTGGCTAATCCTGCGCGGCTTATTTCTGCTCAAGTCAGTAAAAAAGGCTCAGTTGTTCAGACAAGAATATGAAATCCAATTTGCAATATATGTAACTGCAAAGTAAAAAGTGCTTGCTTGTTATCTACATTTCGTTGATGACGTTACGTTGAGGTCACTGAAAGCCATTGTTGATGTAACGAAGATCAATAGTAATATACAGTTCAATTGCATATTTTCAAATCATTACCTGTTTGTTTTTTTCCAAAATTTAATGACAAACATAACGTAAGAGTGATTTCTCAGTTATTTTATCATTACATACTCACTTAAAATTAGTGTTAAAAAAGTGACAACCTTCAGTTGCCAGGCCAGCGTTTACAACTCATGTTTTCCTTTCCCAATATCTCTTACAGGGTTTTGGATGTAAATTGCTTTAGTGGGTTGGCGATCGTTTATTATTTCATTTTTGTTTATTTGTGTAACTTTTGGCTTTATGTTCAGTGTTGTTCGTGAGTGAATGCACAAAATATCTTTAATTTAACCAAATTATAACACTATTAGGTTTATCGCCTTTTAAATTTGGTTGAATTTTCCATCAGAAGGGTATTTTGTACACTTCCCTCCTACCTATCGGTATTATTTCTTCGGAAAAGATAGCCTACCCAATTAGTAAAAAACAATTAGGCATACACGCGATCCACGGTCATATTTTATATTGCAAGAAGGATAGGATTTTACAGGAGTAACAAAAATGACACAAATGGATAAAATTAATTATCATATGTTCTTGAACGACTTCCTTTCTTTCTATTAAATCGAAAACTTAGGCGCTGATAATCTCAGTTCACAGAGGTCACTAAATCTGAACAGCAGATTTACATAACGCATTTGCGTAAGGCAAGTGACACTCGGAAACCGACGTTATTCCAGCTTAGAAAATAGATTCAGGCCTAACATCGCTTTCGGATTTCAAAATGAAATTGTCGTCTTCCACAGACTGTGTTGCTTGTAAACGCGGTGATAGACAGGAGGCGTATGACAGCTCGCCACTCGTAAGAATATTGTCGAGTACTTCGGTATTACTTCCCTCTCCATAATTCTCGCACATAAACAAGACGGTGCTTCCACCGTGGCGAGATTACTTCTCCACTCTGATCGACGGGTCGAATCCCGATGGTCAGGAGCAATCGTAGTTGACAGTATCGCTGGGCCAACATGTCATCACATAGGGGTGGACTGCTGCGAAGCACCATGTTCGACAATGAACGATTATTGGTGTGGTCTGAAATAGTTGCACGTGCACCAGCGTCGCACTCTTTAGGCAGAAGTGCCCCATGTGACCATCTGTCCTACTCTATAAAGCAGACAAGCCTCCGAACCCCAAGTTTTGTCTACAGTTGTGGACGTCCACCACTTAGGGCCAAGTGGTAGTTCAATGCCCTTTTACCTCTTTCCAAAATTTCTCACGACAACAATACGTGGACTTTCGAGCAGCATCGCCGTTTTCGATATATTCGTTCACAGGCTCTGCGTAATAATAATCTTCCCTTTGTGAAAGTCGCTTATCTCAGTGGATTTCCTCATTTGCAGCCCATATCTTCGCAAGGGTAATGCCATGTCTGTGTTTGCTCCGCTTACACACTTTTCTTATTGCATCGCGTGCCCACAACGCCACCAGGCGCCATCCAACGTCGCGGTGGGCAGTGGTCATAATATTTTGGCTTATCAATGTACATCGTTACTCTGTAACAAGCCGTAGGGTACTCTGAATATACTCATGGGTTACGTCTGAAAGTTTGTCTGTGACATTCTGGTTCACGCTGTGGACTGCAGATGGCATTGTTCCTACCTACGTTGCACAGTTGCATTGAAATGCTAATTTTTTTTTACATTTAAGCATGCTGTACACTTCATGTCAATTTCACTTCTGCTGCATGTAGCCATCAGTTAACTGACCTTAAATAGTTAATGCTTATACTGGGCATTTCAGCTGCACACCAATAGGTTTTATGCAACCCGCAACACCTTTAAAAGCCGTGCACGAGGTTGTCATATTCACTGACTTGCTGTGCACAAACCGTTAGTCCTAATAAAAAATGAACAGGACGTTTTTGTAGAATATTTAATTTAGTTAAATTTTGTACTAAGACACTTCACCTCCGTAGGCCACAGTTTCTTGTTTTTCAATAAAAACGCATTTGAAGGACACATTTTTAAGTTCTTCTTGAGGAAATCGAAAACTGTGGCCCTAGCGAAAACGCAACCCATTACATAATTTAACTAGATCAAATTTCCTACAAAAATGTCGTGGCTAATAGTAAGCGTATAGCGAGAGAGAGAGAGTATGAATATCTTGCTCCTGGTATTTAAAGGAGTTGCGGGTTACATAAAACCTGTAGGTAGGGGCAGTTGAATAGCAGTGTATAATTGAAGGACTAAGGTGTCGGTAGGATAAATGACATACTTTCTCCTTTTGTAGTCACTGGCAAAGAAAACTCGTAACACAGTTGAAATCTCGCACACGTGTACAAATACATGAAGACACTCTTTTGACGGTATTTCATTTAGTACTCATTTTCACTATTTGCGCCACTTTGTTCCTTTCTGTTGCCCAGCGTTTCAGTTGCTTATATGACTCCGTTCATACCGATGTTTACTAGCTTCGTGAGTTTTATTCAAATATACTAGTGGAACTGTCCAGGCAGACAATAGACGTTCGCCGGACGTCACTGGAACTGCAATTTACTACCGATACAGAAAGAGGTCAGCACATTCATTCGCCTGCATTCTTCGTTCCTTTATTGAACTAGAAATAAGGTCAGTAACATCAGTATTCGAGCAGCATCTGAAATGAAGGCGAGTAAAATAGAACCGGATGTTTTGTTCTCTTCTTGAGAACTGAGCGTGTTCCACGAATGCCAATTCATCACCCTACGTTTACTGTGATCGCAAATGCTTGACATAAGGTCCACGTGTACAGTAATAAAAAACAGTGTACGGACAAAGGTACGTCTTCTCATAAAATGAATCGCTCGAAAGAGATCCGCCCGTGTCTATCTAAATCTTTCCTGTAACCATCGGATTTCTCACGTAGAAGCCATGAACGTAAAATATGAGCGACATGGTAGCGTGCTTCAGCACGCAGGTACACTGAAGTACGGGTTCCATAGAACTACGAGGCTTAAATGTGGCACTAAGCGCCAAATATTCATATGAAATATATACCTTCCGCAAGGCACAGTACCATAGCTTACTATATATATATATATATATATATATATATATATATATATATGTGTGTGTGTGTGTGTGTGTGTGTGTGTGTGTGTGTGGTGGATATTCTTAAATGTGTAGGTATTAATCAAAAGTAGAGAAAAAACATGTAATGTACATGGTAAAAACCTAGAGTGAATTGGAGTTATTTCAGTAATGTCAAAATGTTCGGTTCTAATCGGAGCAGCCTGATTTGCAGTTAGGACTAGCATTGTACCTTCGCAGGTGAATGAGCTTGTGCACACTAGCTTAATACGACACGCCTAAATTAGATAGTCTTTTTGTATGAGTGGCACTTATACCAACAAGGAACTTGAACAAACTGAAACACCAAATTTGTTCTAATACCGCACTATCCTTGTACGCAAAACGTACAAAATGTTAGAGACATTCAAAAAGACTGTACCTACACCAGGTGCTCCGAAAACGTTTTATACCATCCTCTTGTCTTGTTTTGTTTGTTAAATTAACTGCATTTTCGATCGACGATGACAGAGGACCAACGTTAAAAAAATTGGTTCGTCATCAAATAAATAACGAATTGCAGAGTTTAAAGAACTTATATCTTACTGAAACGGTAGGGAGTTTTGATCTCGGATTAGTACGGTGCTGTGCCCAAATTTTTTTTTAATAAAGCTTCTAATAATATTTATCTTCCTTAACAGCGTTTTAACGTTGAGCAAAAACAAGAGGCGTTATGAGAACTGCAATAAAATCTCCGGTAATTGTTGTTATTTTAATGGTTGGAATTACTAAATATTTGGAAGTCTGTTTGCATGACTTTCCAACACGTTAAAAAGTAAGAGAATCAACATTAACAGATTCACCAATTCCGGAAAAATAAGTCTCAAAAGAAGTCAAAACAACTGGTCAGTCAACATAATTCTAACAGATTGAGCTAGCTCAGACATTATTCTGTTCCTTGAAATACGATGGAAACACATACAAACAGCAGAATCGTATAACCACAAATTGCGTGCCTGAAGATGCTATAAAACCCTTAAACTTCACTAAAAGGTTCAAGTTTCTGTACTTCACCGCAGTAACATTCAATTTAAAAAAAAAAATGTTACTGCAGCAATATGAAGGAAAACGAACAGTGCTAAACAGCTGACGGTTTATACTCTGGCCGTTAAACTAAATCACTTTATTTAAAAAAAGAAAAAAAAATTTTTTTGTAAATGGGGGGATACAGAAACTAGACTTCAATTGGCGAACATCACAGTGACGTCACTGAAAAGTGCATTCGTTGTAGTGAGACAGGAAGCATTGGAGCTGTGCCTCGTAGTGGTGGCCCTCAGTCAACATCATCAGCTAAGTGCCACAAGGTGAAGGCAACGGAACTGCTCTCAGGCATTTTGGATGTGACTGGAAGTTCAATGTCGACGCAGATAATACAGAACAATCAGTAAACGATCAGTTTATAGGCTTCCATAGCGAACTACAATTCAAACCTGGGAAGCACCAAAGTATGACAAGAGAGTTTGGCAGTGGAATAAATCGAACTGATGCTGGAGGAATGGTGTCTGTTTCTCTTCATCTACGTATGATGGATTTGTCTGACACCTGATGATCACCGTTGATTGGTGTGGAGACCACCATGTTTCACGTATGCTGTTAAAGGCGTTCTGCAGAGGTATGATGCACGGATATCGCACGCCACTCGTCTACATCCATGGTAATTTCAGTGCAGCGTAGTATGTTTCCTGGAGCTTCTAGTTAAACCCCCATGTCTCCATAGGAATTCTAGCCGTATTTCAGCTGGATTTTGATATAAATATATGAATCGCTTGCACTGTAATATACACTCCTGGAAATTGAAATAAGAACACCGTGAATTCATTGTCCCAGGAAGGGGAAACTTTATTGACACATTCCTGGGGTCAGATACATCACATGATCACACTGACAGAACCACAGGCACATAGACACAGGCAACAGAGCATGCACAATGTCGGCACTAGTACAGTGTATATCCACCTTTCGCAGCAATGCAGGCTGCTATTCTCCCATGGAGACGATCGTAGAGATGCTGGATGTAGTCCTGTGGAACGGCTTGCCATGCCATTTCCACCTGGCGCTTCAGTTGGACCAGCGTTCGTGCTGGACGTGCAGACCGCGTGAGACGACGCTTCATCCAGTACCAAACATGCCCAATGGGGGACAGATCCGGAGATCTTGCTGGCCAGGGTAGTTGACTTAACCTTCTAGAGCACGTTGGGTGGCACGGGATACATGCGGACGTGCATTGTCCTGTTGGAACAGCAAGTTCCCTTGCCGGTCTAGGAATGGTAGAACGATGGGTTCGATGACGGTTTGGATGTACCGTGCACTATTCAGTGTCCCCTCGACGATCACCAGTGGTGTACGGCCAGTGTAGGAGATCGCTCCCCACACCATGATGCCGGGTGTTGGCCCTGTGTGCCTCGGTCGTATGCAGTCCTGATTGTGGCGCTCACCTGCACGGCGCCAAACACGCATACGACCATCATTGGCACCAAGGCAGAAGCGACTCTCATCGCTGAAGACGACACGTCTCCATCCGTCCCTCCATTCACGCCTGTCGCGACACCACTAGAGGCGGGCTGCACGATGTTGGGGCGTGAGCGGAAGACGGCCTAACGGTGTGTGGGACCGTAGCCCAGCTTCATGAAGACGGTTGCGAATGGTCCTCGCCGATACCCCAAGAGCAACAGTGTCCCTAATTTGCTGGGAAGTGGCGGTGCGGTCCCCTACGGCACTGCGTAGGATCCTACGGTCTTGGCGTGCATCCGTGCGTCGCTGCGGTCCGGTCCCAGGTCGACGGGCACGTGCGCCTTCCGCCGACCACTGGCGACAACATCGATGTACTGTGGAGACCTCACGCCCCACGTGTTGAGCAATTCGGCGGTACGTCCACCCGGCCTCCCGCATGCCCACTATACGCCCTCGCTCAAAGTCTGTCAACTGCACATACGGTTCACGTCCACGCTGTCGCGGCATGCTACCAGTGTTAAAGACTGCGATGGAGCTCCGTATGCCACGGCAAACTGGCTGACACTGACGGCGGCGGTGCACAAATGCAGCGCAGCTAGCGCCATTCGACGGCCAACACCGCGGTTCCCGGTGTGTCCGCTGTGCCGTGCCTGTGATTTGCTTGTACAGCCCTCTCGTAGTGTCCGGAGCAAGTATGGTGGGTCTGACACACGGGTGTCAATGTGTTCTTTTTTCCATTTCCAGGAGTGTATGTTCGTGCGCGCGCTCATACACTCACACACACACACACACACACACACACACACACACACACAAATTATTCGCTCAAATGGCCCTGAATATTCTTCAAATCAATCGTGAATATTGTGGCCAGATGACATGGCGCATTGTCATCATAAAAGTCCCATCGTTCTTTGCTGCAAATGGTGTCGAAGTAGCCAAACATAACCATTTCCAGTTAATGTTCGATTCAGTTTGACCAGACAGTCCATTCCATGTAAACACAGCCCACACCACTATAGAACAACCACCATCATCCATAGTACCTTGCTGACACCTTTGATTCTACATCTATATCTACATTTATACTCCGCAAGCCACCCAACGGTGTGTAGTGGAGGACACTTCACGTGGCAGTGTCATTAACTCCCTTTCCTGTTCCAGTCACGTATGGTTCGCGGGAAGAACGACTGCCGGAAAGCCTCCGTGCGCGCTCGAATCTCTCTAATTTTACATTCGTGATCTCCTCGGGAGGTATAAGTAGGGGCAATCAATCTCGAAACCTGGACAGCAAACTACACCGCGATGCAGAGCGCCTCTCTTGCAGAGTCTGCAAAGACATAGCTTTATGGGATCTGCGCAACCTTCGAAACCTGCCATCAGCTCTTACGAACGACATCGGGACTCATCTAAACAAGTCTCGGTGTCCCAGTCGTCTAAGATTCAACCGACATGGTTCCGAGCCCAAAGAGGTGCTGCTGGCGATGTCGTTCTGTTAGCAAAGGCACTCGCATCGGTCGTCTGCTGCCGTACAGATAAAGCGAAATTTCAACGCACTGTCCTATGACGCCGTGTTGCTTGTGTGTTAGCACTGATAACTCTACTCAAACACTGTGTTCTCGGTCTCAGTTGTGGGAGGTAATGCCTGAAATGTGTTATTATTGGCACATTATTGACACTGTGGATCTCCGAATGTCGAATTTTCTAACGATTTCCGAAATGGTATGTCACATTCGTCCAGCTCCAACTACCACATAGCGTTCAATGTCCGTTAATTTCCCTCGTAAATCCTTTCACATGAGTCACCTGAGTACAAATGACAGCTCAGCCAATGCACAGCCCTTTCATACCTTGTCTACATGATACTACCGCCATTGGTTCTTCTGCACATCGCTATCTCATGACTTCTGTGAACTCAGTATATTAGGAAACGTTAATTTTCGTACTCAGGCAGGCACGCAAAACTCGAAAATCCGAAATGTGGGTTTTAGCCTCTGCACTACAGTAACAGCCTACCTAGTGAACCATTCAGAAACTGGTGAACCGTTAATGTAAAATAGAGTGTATAAGAATCATAAGAAAATGAGGTAAACTAGGAGAGGTCCGCAATATATGAGGAAAAGTCGTCAGGATAATATCATGGTGATTCAATGCAGAAGAGTCAGGTGTACCCAATAGTAGGTACATAGTTGTCCCAGAATTTTATAATGTTGAAGAGCATCTTAAATTTAAGAGAGTCGTCAGGAAGTACCAACATATTCGAAAATGCAATAATGCACAACTGAGAAACGGAGATGTACGTTTTAAGTTATATAAGGTCTCCAATGTTGCCATACAGAATACGAGTCTCACAGTAAGCAGTAAGTTGAAGGGGATATACATCTCTAAAGGGGGCAATGACTTTTCCTGAACAGGCAAATGGAGGTACCAAATGTCGGTACAGTAAAACTAACAGCGATCTAATGGAAATATAAAAATGTTCAGTTCAAGGAAAGAACTCAGCAATACAAGTCGCTTAGCAATGAAGCCAATGGAAAGCTTTGGAAACCTGCAGTTAAATAAGGCACAGCTATTATTATTCGAAATCTCCAAGACAATTTCGGGAAGTAGCAACTAAACGATTACTGCGTCTACTCTGTGAAACTGGGAGATGTACCATCGAAATTTCGCAATATTAACTTCCAGACAGTCCCGAAGACACACGACGCCGATACAGGCTTTAATTACTACACAGTCCTTGAAATAACTCTAGTATCCAATTTGCTGACAAGAATAACATACGGGAGAATTTTATGACGTGATTCAGGATCTCTTAAATTAAGATCAGTTATGTTTCTGATAAGGTAACAGCACCAATGAGATTTTTGTATACGATGTCTTATAAGAGGGGTACTCTTCAGTTTTAATCTACAGTTCATAACCAATAAATTGTGGTCCGATTCCACATCTGCATTTGGAAATGTTCTACAATTTAAAACCTGGCTGCTACGTTATTTCTGTATTACTATTATATAATCAGTCTGAAACAATATCTAGGTCTCTTCAGCGATTAACTAGAACAAGGAAAATTTATACGGTATAAGACGAATAAGTAGCTCTGAGGGGAAATTAGTGAAGGCAACAGAGCATGAAAAAGGTAAAATGACAAGGCCTAGTAGAAATCCTTGGAAAGCACAACATATATTGATCTTAATTTATGTAAGGGCACAAAACATAAAAATACAGCAAATTAAGTAGACGGAATAGAATACAAGCATCTAAAAATGAGACTGATGGGAAATGGCAGGCAGAAATGGCTAAAGATAACTGTAAGGATTTAGAAGCAAGAAAGATAGATACCGTCCGCAGGAACATTAAAGATCTTTGGTGTAAAGTTTGTGTGAGTATCAATAGCTCAGATAGAAACCAGTTTCAAGCACAGAAGAAAAGCTGAAAGGTGGAAGGAGTATGTAAAGAGCCTACACAAGGTGGATGAACTTGAAGGCATCTTTGTAGAACTGGAAAACGAATGTAGATGAAGATGAGATTGGAGTATGATACAGCGAAAAAAAATTACTAATGCAGTTTAAGGACCCAATCGAAACAACACCCCATGAGGAGAGAACATTTGAATTATGTCATATATGAGCTTGGTACGTATATGATGTCATCTGCCCTGTCTCGAATGTTATCTCGCTAACTAGAACAGGTTACGCTGTAACATTACGTAAGTAGTTTTATTATTCAGCAGATTACAGGAGAGACACTTGTCGCGCATTTAGTTGACATACATGTACCCAGCAAAATTAAAATAACTTTTTATGCGCGAAGCACAATCCCATCCAATCACTTTCACAGTGTCCAGTACGTAGCAGAGAGTCAAAGGCTGTGAGATTAATTCAGATGAGATAACTTTGTTATTTCTTTACTTGATGGGATTCCATCGACTGACAATGACTTGAAGAGTCAATCCCACACACGCGGTTTGAGAATAAACACAAGGTACCAGTATTATCACTTTCAAACCTACACAGAACGTATACGTAACAACTTCAACTACATAGCGTTCCATCAAAAATACTGCTTTAAGAGCAATTATATTATCTACAAATACTCTAGAAAACCCGTTTAATTACTGTAACAAAGCTATTCTCAATAGAAAACCACTGTAATTAATAAAAAAACCGTTTCTTCACACAACGATAATACGAAGTAATTCAGTTTAACTACTGGCAGCAGAGTATATTGACACCTTTGTTAAAATAATTCAAATTAAATTGCTTCCTTACATTTTGTAAGTAATTATTCCTCGAGACTGGTTATTTATCTCAGCAACGTATTTTGTCTTTTGTTTACTTAAAGATATGATTAACTTCCTCGCTTAGTACCCACTACTGCGTAAATAGCGTCTTTGATCTTGAATTCTTATTACGAAAATATTAATAACGATATTTGCATTTTATATCATTCCGTCATCTCCACTTTGGCGTTACTTGCTAGTAAACATGACCTCTTTTAATAACTTTCACATTTTATCTTCCTAATTAACGCGAGTTCGTTTGATGGAACACGAAGAATAACTAATACCTTTGGTTCAAGAAGTCACGCGTACTCGCAAACAGCTTCTCGTATGTATAAGGGTCACAGAAAAAGAAACGAACCGGAGTCTAGAATAGCCAAACCGGTGACAGGAGGGTTTAATCGTGGCGTGTGTAACGAGGTGTTGTTCAGACCAGAGCGTGGAAATCCACAGCCCGTTGCAAGCAGGAGAATGCATCAATCGTCCAACGCTGCCAGTCGCATTGCAAACAGTGACATGGAGGCGTCAACAGATGTGCAAAGAGGTATTCGTTTTCCGACGGTGGAAGGAGTAGGAAGAACGGACTTTCATCGACGAATGTCACAAGTGTACGGCGAACACTGTATGTCCCTTGCAATGGTCAGGACGTGGCACAAGCGCTTCAGGGAAGGACGGGTGTCGTTAGCTGATGATGCACAGCCTGAAGCACCACACTGCATTGCCAATGACACCGTACAGCTGGTGGATGCACTCATTATCCAGGAGTTTAGTACAATTCTAAGTTACTTGTGTAACCAGTCAGTTATAACTTGAACGTTTCCTGACTGGCTAAAATATGCAGATGTTAAGCCTCTATTCAAGAAAGAGGATAAAGAGATACCATCAAACTTCAGACCGAATTCATTTTTGCCAGCATTCTCAAAAATTTTAGAAAAAGTTATGTACAGCTAGCTTCTCAACAATCTGACCACACATAACATATTATAAGGAACACAGTTTGGATTTCTGAAGGGTTCTGATACCAAGAAGGCTATTTACACCTACAGTGAAAATGTACTTAATTCATTAAATAACAAATTACAAGCAGCAGGTATTTTCTATGATTTGTCAAAAGGCATTTGATTGTGTGAACCACAACATCCTTTTAAATAAATTAGAATTCTATGGTGTCATGGGAACTGCTGCAAAATGGTTCAAGTCATATCTCGCTAACGGGAAACAAAGGGTGTCAGTGCAAGAGACTAGTGAATTAAGTCATCACTCATCATCAGAATGGGAAGAAATTACATGTGGTGTCCCACAAGGATCCATCTTAGGGCCATTGCTTTTTCTTGTGTACGTTAATGATCTCTCATCAGTTATACTGCCGGAAGCAGAGTTCGTTTTGTTTGCAGATGACACAAGTATTGCAATAAATAGTATGTCGAGTGTAGTTCTAGAAAGATCTGCTAATGATATTTTCATGGATATTAATGAATGGTTTTCTGACATTAAACTTCAAAACGTCTCACTATATGCAATTCAGAACCTGTTCAAATGGTTCAGATGGCTCTGAGCACTATGGTACTTAACTTCTAAGGTCATCAGTCCCCTAGAACTTAGAACTACTTAAACCTGACTAACCTAAAGACATCACACGCATCCATGCCCATGGCAGGATTCGAACCTGCGACCACAGTGGTCGCGTGGTTCCAGACTGTAGCACCTAGAATCGCTCGGGCACCCTGGCCGGCTGAGAACCTGTATGAGGTTTCCACCCAGCATATGCATAAAGTGTGAAGAAGAGCAGATAGAAGAGGTTGACAGTCTTAAATACCTGGGATTACAACTTGATAATAAATTCGGTTGGGAGGATCACACCAGCGAACTGCAGAAACGCCTTAACAAATCTGTATTTGCAATTCGAGTGTTAGCAGACATAGGCGACATAAAAATGAAAAAGCTTGCATACTTTGCCTACTTACATTCCATAATGTCATATGGTATAATATTTTGAGTAACTCTTCAAGTCAAACAAATGTTATCAAAGTCCAAAAGCGTGTAATACGTATTATTTGTGAAGTAAACTCATTGACGTCCTGTAGAAACCTCTTCAAAGAACTGGGTGTACTAACTACTGCCTCTCAGTATATTTACTCCTTAATGAAATTTGTCCTAAATAATATATCTCTTTTTTTAACAAACAGCTCAGTTCATACATACGATACCAGGACAAAAATGATCTGCACAAGGACTTAAAAGCACTTACTTTAGTTCAAAAAGGAGTTCACAACTAAAGAACACTCACATTCAATAATTTGCCAGCACACACAAAAAAATTTTGTTACAAATAAAGATCAGTTTAAAGGAGTCTGAAAGACTTACTAGTGGCGAACTCCTTCTACTCCATTAACAAAAATTTTATTAGAAACAAGTAACGTATTGTATATACTCATACCATTAGTATTGTTATTTCAGCTTAAAAAATGATGTATTGTATATACTCATACTATCAGTATTGTTATTTCAGCTTTAAAATAAATTGACATGTTCCACATCCACGAGGATCTCCTCAGAACGGATCTATGGAACGAAAAACTAATCTAATCTTAATCTAAACCGCTGAGTGACAGCGAAAGCCGTAGCTACCGTCGTCGGATTAAGCGTCGGAAGTGTTCACATTATCATGAAGGAAAGACTGCACATGCGCTGAGTGTGTACCCAATGGGTGCCCCAAAAGTCTTCAACCACACCAGGAAGCATGTTTGAATGGACCACTCACTGTCTTGCTCATCTAAAGCCCTATGCTAGGGAAGGGAATGCGTTCCTGACACGAGTGGTGGCTGGCAATGTCTCATGGTGTCACCACGTCGAACCAGAATCAAAACGACGAAGTCTCCAGTGGAAACATCCAAGGTCACCGCCACCAAAAACGAGCGAAGTCATCTACACGAGTGGAGTAAAAGTTATGCTGACGTTCTTGTTTGACCAAGATGGCCCCCTCCTGATTCATTTCCTGCAGCACGGGACAACAGTAAATGCCCAGCCTTACTTGCAAACCTTGACCACCCTTCGCCAAGCGATCAAATCAAAACGACCAGGCAATCTCACCTGGGGAGGTCATTCTGCTCCACGACAAAGCAAACCCTTATAAGGCCAACACGCTTGTGACACTCCTGCAGACATCCAAATGGGAGGTTCTCGGCCACCCTCCATACAGTCCGGACCTCTCTCCCTGTGATTATGCCATATATGGTCCCCTTTAAAAGGCTCTGAGGGGCAAAAGACTCACCTCGGAGAACGACGTCTAGCAGTACGTGCGGAACTGGTTAACATCGCAACCCCAGGAATTTTAGGAAGCAGCCATTCTCCGCCTTGTGTCACGGTGGTACAAGTGCCTCAACATCCAGGGTCTCAATACTTGTAACATACAGGAACTGGTTTCTGTAACTATGCCTCCGGCTTGTTCCTTCTTATACGCAGCTCATAAATCTATTTTAAGTAACTAGAAACTGTACTTGGAATTTTGTAATTTTGCTGTTATTTAATCACTAAACAACTTTTCAAATAACGCGACTAATATACACACCATTCAAAATTAATTGCTTTTCGCAGCACACGTTAACACACACTACGAAATTAGAATGTGAGTTTTTAGTTTGACTTCCTTTGCCAGTCTCGACTATCTTTTTCCTATTTACCAATTATCATTTACACAATCTGTATACACGTGAGGTCGAGTAACTATGTTCCCTTAAAGGGGATTTAAAAAACCGAAAACTTCTCATAACACGTTGCATGCAGTAGCAAATTAAGACATAGTTCCCAATCTGTGACTCGTTACTGAGTGCCAAACAAAATATAAACTACATAGGGAATTCCGCTCGGAAACCACAAGAATCCTACAACAAACACCCACCAAATGAGCACGAACTGTATCACCTCAGACTCAGTCATTAGCTCTCTAACACATTTCATGGAGCTGTAGGACCCCTAAAGTCCTAACAAACAAACTTCCACTAGAATTATCCACCCTCACAAATTCACCGCTTATTGCACCAGCTCCTAACTCAAATAGGCAATCCCCCTAATCCACGTAATTGCATTCGCAACTTAATCAAATTCAGACATGTGGAACATCACACTACTACATTTCCTAAACAGCACAAATTTCGGGATTAGCTAAGCGCGACCTCTCCCAGCAGTTAGACTTACCGATCCAGGCAAACTGTTAGCAGTATTATCTCCCGTCGGACGATTTTCTACATCGTATGACAAAACTGGGACTCAGTTAACTGACAGTGTCGAGATCTAGAGGAACCATGTCGGAGACAAAACATAACGGTCTTTTCACTTCACAATAATGTTCACACTGGAGAAAATAGCTTTCGGGGTGTTGTACTGCGGCCAAATATCTGCCGTGGTGTACTATCTCTGGATCCCACCGTCACCACTGCCCTATCTCAACTACGCTTCACAGTTGATGGGTTTTGCCGCCGTTTGACGACCTGGATAACTATAACATCTACACAAAAATACTTAGACTACAATTATAACGTGATTACATTAAAACTCTTCGTATTACTTCCCTATAGCTCACATGACGTAGCACATAGACGCATCAAAAATGTTTTGCATCACCTCGGTTCCGAGAGTTCCGGAACATGTACACGAAACTGGAATAGAGATCAACATAAACATCATTTCCGCCATTTCCTTGCTCATCAAAACCACACATTTCATATTGCACTGCCACACAACGAGACCTTCAGAGGTGATGGCCCAGATTGCTGTACACACCGGTACCTCTAATACCCAGCAGCACGCCCTCTTGCACTGATGCATTCCTGTCTTCGTCATGGCATACTATCCACAACTTCATCAAGGCATTGCTGTTCCAGATTGTCCCACTCCTCAACTGCCATTTGTCATAGATACCTAAAAGTGGTTGGTGGGCCACGTCTTCCATAAACAGCCCTTATCAATCCATCCAGGGCATGTGCGATAGGGTTCATGTCTGGAGAACATGCTGACCACACTAGTAGAGCGATGTCGTTATCCTGAAGGAAGTCGTTCATAAGATGTGCACGTTAGGTGGCTCGAATTCTTGTCCAGGAAGACGAAAGCCTCGCCAATATGCTACCGATATGGTTCCACTATATGTCGGAGGATGGCATTCAGGTATCGTGCAGCCATTACGGCAGCTTCCATGACCACCTGAGGCGTACTTCGGCCCCACATAATGCCACCCCAAAACAGCAGGGAATCTCCCCCTACTTGCATTCGCTGGACAGTGTGTCTAAGGCGTTCAGCGTGACCAGGTTGCCTCCAAACACGTCTCCGACGATTGTCTGGTTGAAGGCATATGCGACACTCATCGATGATGACCACGTGATGCCAATACTGAGTGGTCCATACGGCATGTTGTTGGGCTCATCTATACTTCGCTGGGTGGTGTCGTGGTTGCAAAAATGGACTTCGCCGTGGACGTCGGGAGTGAAGTTGCACCTCATGCAGGCTATTGCCCACAGTTTGAGTCGTAACACGTTGTCCTTTGGCTGCACTTTTATTCAGTATGAAGGCGTTGCTGTCAGTGTTCCTCCGAGCCATAGTCCTTAGGTAGCGTCATCCATTGCAGTAGTAGACCCTGGGCGACCTCAGCGAGGCTTGTCATCGACAGTTCCTGTGTCTCCACATCTCCTCCATATCCGAACAACACCGCTTATGTTCACTCCGAGAAGCCTGGACAATGCGGACGCGGTTGAACCGTGATACTGACCGTCTAGGCATGGTTGAACTACAGACAACACGAACCGTGTACCTCCTTCCTGGTGGAAAGACTGGAACGGATCGGCTGTCGGACCCCCTCCGTCTAATAGGCTCTGTTCATTCTTGATAGTTTACCTCTTTGGGCGGGTTTAGTGACATCTCTGAACAGTCAAAGGGACTGTGTCTGTGATACAATATCCACAGTCAACTTCTATCTTCAGGCGTTCTGGTAATCAGGGTGACTCAACACTTTTTTTATGTGTGTATTTCGAGGCAAACAACGTCTTTTAATGTACGTCTACTCTGACGAAGTACAGTGGCTCCTCCTCGCCTTCACATATTTGCACACTCAGGACATTCCATGACAACAAATATCTGTAACAGTTTTCCATATCCATAGCATTTTGATTATATATCTTTAAAAAAGTCACATGGTTTCATCTCTTTGCGAATGAAGTGTAAGATCGTGTAGTGGGAGCTTTATACACTTTCAGTCAATTCCCCTCACTAAAACTTAAAACTTGGCTGTTTGTTTAGCCTCCTCCTTTTACCAAGTAAACTTGCAGTACCCAGAGTAACGAACTCATAAAGTCAGTTAATCGAAAAGGAAACCATACGGGTCTGAAAGATTACCGTTTTCGCTCGTCTCATCACCAGCGACATTCGAGAACTAGTAAACTCATTGGTTAACAAAATACCTCTATTCCGGTCCTAAGCTCACCTCGGCAGTACACTCAGTTTTCTTACTTTATAGCTCATCACACCTCATTCGATCTATAGAAATAAATTGCTTTTTGTTACCCTTACAGAATTTATAGTAGCTTTACTACTGTTCACTTGTATATAATAACCATTCCACATTACAGCAATAACCTAAAATTTTAAGGAAAGTCAGGAGAATCTATAGGTATCGACCCACTATGAAATAGTTACTCTACAACAACAATAAAAATCTTCAGTGTAATGTATCTTCTAACTAAGGGCACAGTAACTTTATAGGTGAGTCAGGTGGCATCAGTAAGACAGAACTTTTCCTGCTAATCCACAGACACATTGCCCTCTTTCTGATATGCCCTAGTCCTTCAGCTTCTATTTCAAAATTTTTTATTCTAGGCATCTTGTATTTACTATCCAAAGTCTCATCCCTTCTTCATAAGTAACTGACCACTTTTCCTACTACATATCATTTCGTATCTATTAATATTAAATGACATTTTTTTCTCCTTGGTTTCTTTCGATCGTTATCTACTAAATTCCTTAGGACCGACTAAAATTCTAGCACACTGCACTTTTGTCATCCTCCTCATCGTCTATGACGGCCTCCTCCTGGCATACAGTATCCTTCCCAGTTTGGAACAGTTTGTCTAATCCCAGGTCATCTGCTTTCTTTTAACAATTAGATTAATTTCTTGTCCTATCGTATCAGTCATTACTCACTGTACTCGGTTATGTCGGTTGTATCTTCGTGACTATCAGATTCACATTCTTTTCCCAAGACATTTGTGGTTTGTATTAGCTCCTCAACACCATAGTGTAAATCAGTTCCGTGTAAAGACTGAGCTTTATTAACTGCAGGCATCACCTCATCCACGGATGGGACTGTTACCTTTCATCAAAAACTGCCTGCTCTCTTAATACTACCTCCTTCTCCTTTTCTCTCTCGGATACAGGTAACTCGAGAGAATCTAAACATTACCGTTCACATACTTCCTGAATATGGACTAAGATTGTCTTGGAATGTTCTTTTGTATACCCTTCCTTATCACCAACTTCCTTCTTATGATTTACTATAACTTTAAAACTCTTAACATGATTGATAAGTTCCCGAACTCTCTTGTTCTTCTTTAAATTAATCCAATAATGTTCATCCTGATCAGTCATTCTTATCTTTACATTACAAATACCTAATTGTATCTTGTATTTTGTTAACCAATGCATACCTAATAGAACAGGTAGATTACGACATGATGCTAAAAACATGTTGGCCAAATGCATACACCCAATATCTAATAAAAGCCATACACCTCCTACCGTTCTACCACTAAAAACATATGATGGCCAATTGCATATATCCAATATCAAATAAAAGCCATACATCTCCTACCGTTCTACCACTAAAAACAAATGATGTCCAAATGCATACATCCAATATAAAATAAAAGCCATACATCTCCTACCGTTCTACCTTCTGTACCTGATGTATAAATTACTTGAACTTTTGATGCTTTCGAAAATGGACATTCACACTCGTTCTCTTACCATAATTCCTTTCATAATAAGTTAGGTTCACTTCCCGTATCAACCAAAAAATCTAATTTATAGTCATTCAGTGATCCTGGTATAATTAGCGTTGAAATATTCTCATTTCACTGTTCATTCTCCAATAATAATTCCTCACACATCTTTTCTCTGCATTCACATGTCACAAACGCAGTTCTATATCCGTCAAACTGATCATGTAAACATCCAGGCATACGAATCGGTTAACTTTGGTCTGTTACTTCATCTGACTCTGGGTGTTCACATCATTATTGCTATTGTTATCTACACCATTACCATAGCTACAGTCATAACACTTTTTACCGCATACCAGGATTCATTTGTAACATTGTTATTACTGCCTTGACCGTTATGTGGCTCATTTCGCCTCTGTTCATTGCCCATCGATCTATTTTTCCTGCCACCGTTACTTTTCCCTGACTCAAACCTAGTATCATTATTATTAGCATACTGATTATTCGCAAACCTATTGTGACGGTTATCTTGATTATTCTTATTACTACAATCGCGAACAGTCAACAAGACTGATATTGCCCATTATTGTTGCTCTTTACGTCTGCCCAGTTCGCTAATCTGGAATCCGTTTTCTCTTTTGACATTTCGAAATAATCTATTTGGTGAAGAAATTCTAATGACGGTTGGAACTGATTCCACCATTCTCCAACTAACCGTTCTGTTACTTTATCCGGCAGCTTTGAAATTAAAATCTCTATCAGATGCTGTTCATTGCCAGATTCATTAACATACAGCACGTGGTGCCAGTGATACTCTACAAAACTAAGATAACCATCCCAACTATTGTTATAATGTTGCCGTCTAAACAATTCTAATTTTAATTTAAGTTGTGCATTTTCTGACCAACATTTATCTTTAAATGCACATGGGAAATCTTCTACTGTATGAAACCTATGCAAATTAAGCATTGCCCATTGAGACACATCTTCCTCTAGGTGAATAACCATAAATCTGATACTTCTTTGATCATCCCATGAGGATGGTAAAGCACCTTGAAACGATTTTACAAAAGTAACTGATGCACCAAATCTCGTGGTTTAAATTTAGGAAAATGCCTACTTCCGTTCTTAATACGTAATCGTATCTCCTCAATAACTTCGCTAGGATAAGCTTCCGTCCTGTACTTCTATTCACCTTCAGCATGTGAGCTCACCGACTCTTGTGTGGCCTCATTAGTAATATTTCGAGAAGGTAGACTTGGAGCTTCTTGACTGCTCGGAGTGGGAACTATACTTTGGGATTGCTTCCCACTTTTCTCACAAATTGAACTCGGAGTCCCTGTGTAACACTCACCCCAGGCAGTGGATATCCAAAAGATTTAATTTTCTCTACGACCCACGTCTGTGATTTCCGTGATTTAAAATCCACTGAATTTTATAACGTCTTAAAATTGTCGATAGATTCCTCCTTTATTAGCTTGTGACTTTCGATCACTTGATCAGATTCAACTTTTTTAATAACAACGTATAGACTAGTCGTGGACATATTTAAACTTATTCAGGTTATCAGGAAGACTTGTTGGGTCTCAATACCGTTGTTTTAACTCTGATACCTCATTCGTTAAAAATTCCTGCCTTTCACTGATCTCCTTTACTATTTCATTAAACTTGTCTCTATCCTTCTCAGCTTCTTCTCTGTCTTTTTTCGCTCCCTATTCCCTTCTTTTAGGCTCTTCTCTGTTCCTGTCCGCTTCTTCTGTACCAGCCTTTGCTTCGTCTTGTCCTTGATTAGAGAAATTCTCAAAATAAGCTTTCATATTGTCATCCATGTTGTAAAATTGACTATAACACGGAAAATCTAAATAGATATCCCCAACATAATTCCCTAACGTACGTACAAAATATGTCCTCCTTACAACAATCAAGTTACTGTATCTACTGCTCACTGCCACAACTCCACAACAGGCTCTGGTAAACAACTCAATAAAATGTTAGTTACTTAAAGGAAAATCAATGAACGATAACAATGTTCAAAATGGTTTGCGGTCGATGAGGCCATGTGGCTAGAGTCGTGCAGTTACGGCTTCGAAAGAAGCACGTCGAAGGAAGTACGACATATCTAGGTATGTGCTTCTTTCTACGACTCCCCGTGTTTAACACGTTCTGAAACTTTCTTATTCATTTAACAGAAGAATGTTCTGGAATACTTGATGTCACTTACATGTTACTTATGTAAGACCTTCATTTGTCAGGAATGAATTTCTTCGATTTTGTGACTTCAGTCTCATTATGAAACGTAATATGAAATTGCTGCGAGTGGAACAACCGGAATTAACATTTATATTTGTTCTTGTCATATATATTTGGCGATTTATACCGAAGTTTGCCACGATTCCCGCATTTGTTAAAAGCTGGTTCATGCTTAGGGCACTGGTATTTGTAACATGTAGACGCTGTAGTGAAGTCTCTCCACAACGAAAGGGCATGGTGCCATGTAAAAGGTGGGTTTGGCGGTCGAAGTGAGCGGCTTCTTTTTATGAGCAAGACGCGGTATGTCGCTAGCCCTAGCACAGTACACATCGATGGTGCTAAGAGAGGCAAAAGGAAGCTGCATTGGAAGAGATTTCCCTCGGATGTGGATCTGGCTATTATTTGGTATTGAGGTATTCACGGGATAATAGGATGGCTCTAATACGTCGAAAATCCGACGCTAAGAAGAGAATTTATAGAGCATTCGCACATCAAGAGCCGTGAGTACAATTAGACGCCATTGCGCCTGCCATCAAGGTTCACCACTGCTTCACAAACTTCATACATTCAGTTAAGTAATGTATGTGGGTATGGACCAGTTAATTTGTGTGTTGTTTCAATAATAATCACATAAAACATAAATTCGTGTCCGGAACTGTAATTTCAACCCTGATCGCGAACCCATTCAGAGTCCTCACCTAAGTGCTACTAAAACCGAGTATCCTGATTTAAATGAAAAATTCTTGCATTCATGTGTTAAAAAGTTTTTTGTCTGGAGTAAAAGGGAGTAGTAAAAGTAAAGTAAGAGTAACATTCGGATGCTTTGTTAATAAACTACTGTAAGTGAAATTCTTAATGTAGGAAGTTTAAGTACAAAAATTCAGAGATCAGTTAATAGGAAATTGAAAACCTTAATTATTTAAAAGATGAAACAGCAAAAGTGAATTTGGATAGGGTTTTTCGAAAGTATCCTTAGTTTATTATAAAACATAGTTTCCTAGGATTACAGTGTAGGATTGTGTAAATATTATTGCAAAGAGTACCTGCTTCACAGGTAATTAAAGTTCAAGTACATATAAATCTTTAATGAACAGATTTTCAGTAGTGCTGTTAGAGGTAAAATTATGCACATTTTCAAAGAAGGTGTAGTATTGGAATCCAGCACGAAAGGTTGCCTATTTGAAGTTAATTGAGCGCAGTGTTGTACTTTATAGTCTTGCAACGTAATATAAGTGAATGATTAGCTTTTGGAGTTAATCTTTACCACCGCAATAATCAAAGATCTTTTACTAGTGAAACTACACTAGTTTGTGTTCACCCTTCATATTCCCCACCTATTAAGAACAAATTGTGCTATTACTGTTATTAATTTATACTGTTGTAATTAGAGTAGCTTAAACAGTGTATGTTATTCATCTTTATTTGTGTTTTTCATGTCAGTCAATATAGAAGCACCTCATGTCCAAAATTAGTTCTGCACTTCATGCAGTGACGTTTCAGTATGTGTTTAAGTGATGCTCTTGAGTGTGGCTGTCATTAGTATCAGGTTGGTGCAAACGTGGTCCTCATAATTTACTAGTGTGTGTGATATTGGTAACTGCTGCTACACACAGTACGGAGTGCCTGCGTCAGCTTGTATCCTGTTCGCTATTCAAAGGGAAATCTTAACAAAAGTAACTTCAATAACTAATATTCAATTTTCTCAAATATATATTTCTAAATTAACGTGCCTAATTGGGCTGGCGACTGTTCGTTTTTTTAATTCATTTATTATTAACCCTTTTTGTTAACTCCTAAGGTTAAAGCATTTTTGGTTTTTCTGTTAATTTAACCAAATTCGAAATTATAGTCCGGTACCCTTTTCCATTAGACACATGTGTGGTCGAACATCGAAATCCTCTCAGAGGGTAACATTAGCGTGTTTCACAGCAAGTTCGAGACCGTTAATTGGGCTTTTTGTGTAGATAAGCAGCATTATGAACAGTTACTGACAGCTGTTTTCTTATTTGCAATAATCAATATATATTTTGTACACTGTCATGGCCTAAAATCGTTACGTTTTGACAAAACAGCAGTAAGGAAGTTTTTATTACAAGTGCCGATAATACTGATGCACAGTATTTTGTTTGGTATAATACAAGTACAAAAATACAGCACGAGATTTTTTACTATTAGAACTGTAGTCAACAACACCAACTTTTTACATTTTTTAAATTCTGGAACTCTAGTAGGAAAAACAGCTTCGAACAAAGTCCATACATTATCTACTAGCGCCCACATGAAAGACTTTCTCCACATTTTACCATATGGATAAAGTCTAGGGACATGTATCAGTACAGTGGGAACTCAGCAACAGTGAAAGCACGTTTTGTGAAAAAATGACATTTAGTTCGTCTTCTGTTTCTACACCTTTGTTATCGTCCAGCTTCCTTACTGACACCTTTTTCGAAGACTTTTGAAAAATAATGCATTCAAGAACAGCCTCATATATAAGTAAAATCAGTTGCCTTAACGTATCACTATATGGGTTTCAAAAGGACTGCACGATTGAAAGTAGTATCTATACAATCACCCACCACATTCGCTAGGCATTACGACTATTAAACAATACATTAACGCCTAGCGGTATATTTTGTAACCTTTCCAAGCGTCTAATTGCGTACGTCGTGTTGCTTTCCTCGAAAAATTAAATTTTATGGCTTTACAGCTTTACAAAGAGCTGAACGGAATGTATTTACCAAATGAAATGTGAACACTATGCTGAATAATTCTATGTTGGAAGGAGACAAAATTTTGGTGATATAGCAGAAATCATCACGGAAATCCCAAAAGCTTCTTTTTTTTCTGCCACTCTTATTCTTTATATAGGGTGTCCATCCTAATGATGACACCTCACAAATTTCTGAAACAAAACAAACTGTGAAAATGTAATTGGCCAGGGATGCACCTAGTTCAGGGACTCACAATGGGTAGGACGAGTAATCCATACATGTAAACAAACATTAGTTTCAACCTAAGAGATACGTTACTCTAAATGGCAGGTGTATGTCTTGCTACGGAATTGAGAACTAGAGGTACAGTTATCAACTCAGGCCTGTTTCCACAGTTATAAACCTCCTACCTTCTGAAGTTCTGATGTGTGTAGACTTTGAAGGATGCAACTGCGCCACAGTTTCTGCCGTAACGCGCAGAGCAAGGGTTGCCTGCAGCAGGTTTCAGGACAGTGAAGTTAACCAGCATTACAGCATTATGACAGTTACTGTGGCACCATTTCCATTATTTGAAGTCTAGGTACTCCAAAATATATACGGTTCAGAGCAGTGAAACAAAACCTGTCATCACTAATATTCTGTATCTTTTGTTTTCATTTCAGTAGAAAAACATACGTGTGACATTAAAAAAAAGAAAAAAAACGTACCTTTGTGTTGAAAGCCATGTTTGCTTTGAGTTCTCGTCCACACTGTAGAGTCTTCTACCATAGGAATCAAGGGAGAGGATATTGTTTGGTGGCCGGTATTCTCTTTCTACAACACAACTGCACACATGTATTAACAGGGTTCTTTATTAATAGAAAGCTACTTATCTTTAAGAGAGTCCATGAGTTGTGGTACAAGCTCTTCTGCAGTAGTCCACGTTAGTCTTACTGCTTGTGATGGACAAGTCCCGCTATAAACACTACTCTGGTCGCTATACGCTCTCGTAGTGATGTGAACTGACAGATGTGTACTGGAATAGTGACTGAGCTTGTGACTGAGCTAGAAACTGAGCGACTGAGACTCGGCCCTCCGGTCAGCGGAGGCGATCTAACTACTTGCGGTCGAGAGCGCACTCATGGCGTGTTACTTGTGGGTCTGTCTTTGGCCTCCCTCCTGATAGCTGCGCTTGATCCACCTCCTACCATCGATCTTCTTGCTACATCTTTGACGACCATTGTGCTAGTGACAGCTTACACCAGCACAGTTTGCTTACATTTATGGATTGTGCATTCCTGCCCATTGTGTGAGCCCTTAACACCAGTGCATCCCTTGTGAATTGCATTTTTCGCATTGTGATTCATTTCGGAAACATACGAGTTGGCGAAGTTAAATGGAACACCCTGTATATATGAAAGAGCTTCACTTAACATTCATAATACAAAACTGCCGTTTTTAGCAGACTATACTAGTATTGTAACAAATCCAATTACAGAGAAAGAAACAGGAGGGATTATTAATGATTTTATTGAAAGACTTGTTAAGTGTTCTCTGAAATGGAATTCTCCCTCCATTTTGGGAAAGCACATTTTATTCACTTCTGCACAACAAGTGGAGATACTCTGTGAAGATAACGCTTCAGACTGATACAATTTCTCCCTTTTTTCCCAAAATTTATTTTATTTATTTCCTGCTTTATTCTCATTGTACATTGAAAAGATAATTCCAAAATAAATTTTGTAAATTTAATTCATGCAACAATTACGTATCTGTTTATGCAATGCATTTGTTATGAATGTTACTGATATTTTTCGTTTTCTAATGTTGTATTCTTTCTTATTTGCTAACATGTTATTTGAATTCATTGTCTATGGTCAGAGCAATGTGAAAATGTGCTTCTGTGTAAAACTGTAAAGTGTTACAATGACAAAAAAAAAAAAAAAATGGCTCCGAGCACTATGCGACTTAACTTCTGAGGTCATCAGTCGCCTAGAACTTTGAACTAATTAAACCTAACTAACCTAAGGACAGCACACACATCCATGCCCGAGGCAGGATTCTAACCTGCGACCGTAGCGGTGGCTCGGTTCCAGACTGTAGCGCCCAGAACCGCACTGCCACTCCGGCCGGCTACAATGAAAATCTTAAGGAAATGTTAGATGAGACGAGATTTATGAGTGGTGTAGAACCATATCGATTGGTCGACCGAGAGAGCATTTACAAAGAGTCTGGCATTTGTGGAGATGACACTCGTGCTGCTTGTGTACCGCTACACACTGTTTTTGTGGCCGGTGCGAACTATCAGCGCCTGAACAGTGCTACATTTTATGATCTCGATGTGCACCAAAATTAAAGAACTAGTGACTATACGTACCCTGCTCGTCATTTGACGGAGCCGCGGTTTCATTCATTAATCCTAAAACTTTGTTGTGTGGAGTGGTATGCTTCATGCACTCCATAAAGATACCGTTTGCGATTGTAGACAGCACAGACTATTTAGTGCGGACAACGGACTGTGAAATCAAACAGAAAATAGGGTAAAGAATTTTCTTGTCGTATATTGATAGAAAGAACTCTGACTGTGAATCTATGGTGTGCTGATCAACGCGTGTTTGAAGTGATTACGTAGACATTTGTGCCAGGTACTTATTGTTCGGTTTCAATCGCGGACTAATGATTTACAGTACAGTTGAGTTGCTTTACTCTCGCGGTGCGAGCGAATATACCGTGAAAGGTACTTCGCCGTGATTGTAATACAAATATCCGAAAACTGTGGCTAAACTGTATAACAAACATTATGACGTCAAGCTACGTCATGCATTAATGGAAATAAGCGTGTTTTTTGTTTATCGTTGCAGGCACACAAGCGAATTGAAAAAAATTTTGTTACATTCACAACAGGCGCCACGAACAAGGAGACAAGCAAAACAACACCAGTTATAGGATTGGATGTTCAAGGAGCATGGACTGACGATGCCGAAGTCAGCGACTGGCCGGCAGCGTCAGTCAAGTGGAAAGTGAGTCGAAGAAACATTGGCTAAGAGACACCACGAACTATGTTGTTCTAATCACTGATGTAAACGCTTTTTTGTATAGAAACAATAATAACCTCTGATGGTCATTCATGTTACCTAATTGTAAATTGTCATACTGTAATGCTGTTCAGCATTATTTTCAACTACAATGAGAAGTTGTTATAGCTAGGTTCCATAAATTGAATTATTTCTTTTCATAATCATAATAAGTTAACAGACCCATTAATTTCTGACACTGTCATTTTCGCAAACAATAGCTACCAGTACTAATGATGTATGAGTTAAATTCCTTTGTTTCTTTTCATTTGCATTTAACTACTAATCTGAATTAAGTTTGTAAGTATTTACCCTCGTTTACATGTTTCATTATTCTGCATTTAATTTCGTGTGAATTATTGTGCTGTGCTGATGTAGTTTACATGTTGAGTATTATCCGAAATTGCGTTAGTAGGCGGTACATCTCCACTAGTTGTTCAGTTTATTTAGGAGAGCTGCTTACCAGTGGTAATCTGTTTGATTTTGACTAATGGGTGATCATTCGAAATGCATTTGTGAATGTAATGTTAAGCCAAGTCGAAGAAATGTAGAGTATTCCTGATTTTCATTATCTCAAACTCCCCGGGGCGGTAGAATTAGGAGATGGATCAGAGTATAGGTAGTTTGAGTAGTTGAACACACTCGGTTGTAGCTTAGTCGATATTCCAGGAGGTGCTGTTCCGGATGATAAAGCTACATTTTGTGATACCACAGATACTTTCTCTTCACAATACGAAGAACTGATGTTGCACATGAAGAGCAGTCACTAAAGAGGGGAAAATGCTCAAAACCTTTGGCCACATGTACTGATGGAAACTTGAACTGGTTGAAACATTTTACTGGGCTGCTAAAAAAATTAATTTCTCCTTAATTTGTTCTTCATATAACTGCTAATCTTGAAAATATCTGAATCAGTCTCCCAACCTATTTTGCGATTTTGCGTATTATCACTCTATATATATATATATTGTGTTTGTATTTTTGTGTGTGTGAGAGAGAGGGGGAGAGAGAGAGAGAGGGGGTGTGTACAGAATTTTTACAAACAATCCATTTCTACTTTAGAAGAATAGTAACGTTCATGCCAACAACATCAGAAGAAAACCTATGGTTTATTACCCATTATTAATGTTGTCTGTGGTTGAGACAGCATGTCAAAATATGGCAACCAAAATCTATGATCATTTCAGTAGACGCATGTTATAATTAATGTTTTAAATATAAAGTAAATTAATTTATTCTGGCCACATCTTGTGTTTCAAAGGCGACTTTCCAATTAAAAACTTTAGCATGCAAGAAAAAAGTATTCCTGATGTGTCATTGCATGAGTAGAACTAAAAAATAACACATTAACTAATTTTCAAACTAATCGTATTTACATTTGCTGTCAATTTGCTCGTTCCGCATCATTTTCACAAAAAATTGTTCAAATGGTCTCTAGGACATGTAATTAACTAACTAACTAGTTAACTAACTTTTGATGTCAGTAAGTTAAATGCACTTTGGCCAGTTTAATGAAGGAGAACAGTGTCTGGGTGGTTTTTTGCTGTATGATTTGTTGATACTGAAACATCTTGGCAGGTAGGAATTGTGGACAAGTCTGGGATTCGAACGTGGAGTTTTCCCCTCATGGGATTCTCTTGCGTCTGGAATTCCCTGGTCGCGATTCACAACTTGTACTCACTGTTTCATCTCCTCCAGAACCATCCCACTGTGGTCCAGATTTTCAAGGAGCTCTCCCGGATATGTTGCTGAGCTAGGGCACTTGGAAGAGCCCATGTTGCAGAAAAATATCGTAGCTACTACTGCAGAGAAGTTTTTCAAAAATGGGCCTTTCACGACGCTGCAGTGGAATGTGCGCTGTTTTGAAGCTTCCTTGCAATTTAAAATCTTGTGCTGGTGCAAAGACACTCATGTCAGTCGCATACTGCCGTAGCCCATCAGCGCCAATTTCGTCGCACTTCCTAACGAATACATCCATCCTACGTTCCACATTGATATCTGCGGTTGTTTCAAGCAATGTTGGTTGTCTGTTAGCACTGACAACTCAATGTAAACACACTGCTCTTGGCATTTAAGTGAAGGCTGTCGGCTACTGTATTGCCTGTGGTGAAAGGTAGTTCCTGAAATTTGGTGTTGTAGTCAGTGTCAATGTCTGATAAAGGCAAATCAACTGTACATGTACTTTCGTGATTCTAAAATGAACGACAGTAATGTTCAAAATTGTTTGCGATAGCTGTGGTCATGTGGCGACAGCGGTGCAGTTACGGAGTCGAAGGAAGTACGTAGAAGGAAGTTCAGCATGTCTGGGTATGTGCTTCTTTTTCTTTGTGTATCTTTCTGCATTTCACACGTTCTGAGACTTCCTCATTACGTAACACAAGTATCTTCTGCAGTATTTGATGATATTTACATATAAGAGCGTGCCTGTCAGGAATGAATTTCTTCTATTCCGTGACTTCACTCTGATTAAAAAATTTAATGTGAAATTTCTGCTAGTGAAACAACCAGTACTGAAACCTACATGTGTTCTCGTCACAAATATTTGACGATTTCTTTCGAATTTTGACGCTGTTTCCGAGAGTATCGTTAGGTAGAAATCTGAGAGCACAGCTTCAAATACTCCGAATGTAACAGTAGCAATCATCGTATTCTTGCTTGTCACGAACATTTAGCTGCGATAACGTTCTTAAAAACTCTTTCGTGCATTCGTCAGTCAAAGTAGAGGTAGCATCATACAGCGAGTGAGCAGGTCTCTTGACCTATTACCAATTTCTGCCGAATGCCATTTGTGTACCGTGGTACTTCTACATTTTAGTCACTTGAGCACAATAGCTTGCGAAAATATGGCGGATAATAAGACAGAGTAGCAGTGCAGGGAGCGCTAAATAACGTTCCACAGCTTCTCTTTGTACAGTCTGTTTCGACAGGGTCAACGAGGTGGCTTCAACGTCGTCCATAGTGGCTGTATGAATTCTGCCGAATATAATATTTTGTTGACACCACTGCTCTTACGATCCAACGAGGGCAGAGGAACTAGTGATTCGTCCTTACCGACGAGCAACCATCTTGAGACAGCTTGCTGCCATTTACGATGTCAACAGCACTCGGACTATTCGGGCATCATGATAAGCGATAAACGCGTTCCCGTGGGCGCCCATCAAAAGCACCAGGGACAAAGAGGGAAGGTGTAACTGAGGAACCTGGACATCCTTCCAGGAAAATAGCCAGTCTCCAGCAAAGAGCTCTCCTACTCTGTGTGACGAACTTTGAAGAGCGTGTGGTATGCAGCAAGTGGGGCCTTCTCCAGGATGAACCAGATTCTCAGTGTGACAGAGTGAGGTGGGAAAGTGGTCAGCTAACTGGACTTAGACTGTGGTTCCAAGAAGCGTCTGTTCATCTAGATTTAGTCTGTTCATGACTTCCCTAAATTTCTCCAGGCAGATGCCGTGATACTTCCTTTGAACCGGAATGGCCAAGATCGTTCCCCATCCTTAAAATATCCCTAGATTCTGTTCCATCTTTAATGACCTTGATGTCCATGGGACGTTAAGATCTAATGATGAGCGGTGAGATCCGGGCCATCTGCCACAGAGTCAAGTGCTGGATAAACCATACACGCTACCAAACACAAAAATATAAAAAAATAAAACAATTACCAGTTTTAGCACTGAGAGATCAGAAGCTTGGATGACAGGTTTTTTTAACCAACTTTTTTTTCCCCTCAAAAACAGTAACAAAAATGGCTAAATGACATAAATAAGGTGACAGATAATTGCAGTCATAAATTGCAGCATTCAAAGAGTGAATCTTTAGCAGTAGCACAATTTAGCACCATCACTGTCACCTTCAACTGGTGGCAGTTCAGCATGCACATTTTCTTATTCTGCAGCCTGAGATTCCTCATCATCATTTCCCAGACCCAAATTAACAGGTCGCGAGTCACACCAGCAGTGTTACGTGGCACGAGCATAGCCTACAGAAGTCAGCGTTCATGGTTCGCCTGCAGCGCCTCTCCTGAACTCGTGACCGTATCGGTTGGACCCTAGACGACGGGAAAACCATGAGTCCCGATTTCATTTGGTAAGATCTGACGGCAGGGTTCGAGTGTGGGGTAGACTGCACAAAGCCGTTGGCCGAAGTTGTCTGCAAAGCACTATGCTAGCTAGTGGTGGCTCCATACTGGTGTGGCCTGTGTTTACAAGGAATGGACTGAGTCCATTCGTCTGAACGGATCATTGACTGGAAATGGTGACGTACGACTACTTGGAGACCATTTGGAATGAAACAACGATGGAGATTTCATGCATGAGCATCTACCGTGTCATTGTACCACAGTTGTTCGCGATTGGTCTGAAGAACTTTCTGGACAATTCGAGCGAATGATCTGGCCACTCAGATCACCATACATGAATCTCACCTAAAATTTGTGAGACGTAACCGAGAAGTCAGTTCGGACACAAATTCATGAACCGGCAACACCTTCGCAGTTATGGACGGTAATAGAGGCAGCATGGCTCAGTATCCCTGCAAGTGACTTCCAACGACTTGTTGAGTCCGTGCCACGCCGAGTTGCTGCACTACACAGGGGAAAAGAAGGTGTGACACAATATTGGGAGGTATCCCATGACGTTTATTATCTGAGTGTAATCATAACAGAGCGCAACTAGAGTGAGGTATTGGTGATAAATATTCAATGTACCGTTGTCTTTAACAGCATTCTGTCATGACACGCTAGTTATAAAACGGAAACAGCGAAATATTATAAAGCCTCTCAAAAACAGCGAGCGAGGGGCGCCACGTGACAGATCTCCTATTTCACCCGATCGCCAGCCGAAAGCGGATGCGGTTTCCTCCTTTTAAGCACTGGTCATTCTGTGCTTGTTTTGAAAGCTGGAAAGTATTTGAGCGAATTCATAAACTAAGCAGTATACGAATTTGTTACCGAAATCATACCCACGGTTTGAACAGCTTACAACTGCATGCACAAGAACAATAATACTACGAATGTTCTTACTTCATCTAGGCAGTGTTTAAAAATATTGTCTGTTAGTGGTTTTATAAATTTGTGTTATACAACAACACCGAAAGAACTTTCATGTCTTTTACTTTACTTGAATATGTAAGTTTATTATTTTACTCTAGGTTTTGAAACTTCCTTACGCAGCATCGTGTACCATGCCTCTTTCATTTGACTTCAGAAAATATGGCGGACAGTTGTTATATTTGCTCCACTCTGGTTGCAGTGCTGTTTACTCTATCTTATTCTGTCTCTTTGCCGGTGGCGACTGTGACCGCTGCACCAAACACACAGCAGCATGTGGGGACAGGAGTACTTGCACTGCCTTGTGCAGTAACTATATCCAAGTTGCACCACATCAGGTGCTGCTGCAACGCAGACGACACGTCTCTGAACGCGCTAGCAGTATTGGGAGGCACTGGCAAATATGGCCGCTAGGCCCAGATAGTGGTATGGAAGAAAGGCGCGCTGTGTCTCAAAACCACGACGTGGGTGAAGACTGCATCGTCAGTGACATGGCAGTAGGTGAGATATGGGGGGCACCCTGGCAACGACAATGAACCCACTACCAAATGATGGCGTCCAGGAGTCGGTTGAAGCCAGGCCGCAAATGGCCTGTCAGAAGGTGCCAGTTCCGACCATAGCAGCATCATATCCATGCATGGCCCTTAGTTCAGAAGCTGGCAGAGGTAGTGTTTACATATAGACAAGGGTGAATGACCTCATTGGGTTGACAACGGGCAGTAGTACTTGGCAAATACGTCGAAAATAGTTATTATTCTGCCAGAATGGCAGTTACCGATACTTGCCTGCTCCATTACTACTTTGGCAAGGTGCCACTTCCCGTCACGTAGACGGACCCAGACATCACAGCATGGGGTAACCCCAGCCGGTGGCTTGCATGATGTCACCTGAAAGTTTTCTCACACAACACACCGCTTTTAAGCAGGCAGCTAGTGTTGTAAACCGTTATTAAGGTTTTCTTAGGCCTCAGTCATCTCAGTTGACACTTTCCTGACCTCTCCACATGCGACGCTGTTCCCCCACGCACATGAGACTGTGCACTTCCAGTGTGTGGGTAGAGCTTCAGCGATGATTTTGGCTTCAGACATCCTGATGCAGTGTGTGCTAACTCATTCATTACGGTGACCACCTCGGTCGCATGTGCATTAGCATGCTATACAGGAACAGCTCACTTTGCATCTGACAATGCAATGCTGCAAATAACACCCGAAAATCACGTGGATTTGTACTTGTCCTACTCGTCAATGGGAAGATAGTGTTGTTACTGGCATATAGGTAGTATGAGTCTTCATTCCAAGTCGGTCACCTCACCACAAATACTTAGATTTCACCACTCGTGCGTCTCTTACTGAGGTCGAAAACTCTGGAGTTTAGCTTCGTGTAGATGTTGTATTCTACTGGTGCCAAAATGCTTCCCTGCGGTAAACCAATCATGTTTATCCTCCATCTATGGTGCTTTTTAGGAAGACTTAAGGAGAGGCTCCTGTGTGTAAACTGGTGCTAACGGTGTTTGAGTGTTTGTTGTCAGATCATAGAGTTTAATCAGCAGCATTCAGTACCTGACTCTGTAACCACGTTGAGATCAATTTTCAGTGTGTTGTGTTGGGTGTGGTAGCTGGCTAGTACATGCTTCCCCACGCAAAAGCCTGCTTGCTGGTGCTTACATGATTTCCCTGCTTGCTGGTGCATGAACTTCTCTTGTTGTGTGTACGAGATACGATGAAATATCTTGCGTTCCGTTAGTTTGAATCCGTGGCAGAGCTGTGACACGCTCATGTTTACTCTTTTCTTCATTTGGTTCCTGCGCTGGTTTCAGTAGGACGACCATTTTGGCGTTTTTCATTTTCCGGGTGATAGTTGATTACACAGAAGTAAAACACAAAGGTGAATTGCATTTTCCTGGATTTCCATAAAGCATTTGACACGGTGCCACACTGCCGAATGTTATCGAAGGTACAACAACACGATATAGCCATGTCGTATAGGTTCTAGGATATGTTATTTGCTCAAAGAGTTCTAAGGCAACAAAATCCCAGTATGCTGTCCTCGACGGCGAATGTCCATCAGAGACCAGCGTATAAACAGCAGTGCCCCAGGGGAAATGTAATAGGACCACTGATATTTTCTATATACATAAATGATCTGCCAGACAGGATAAGCAGCAGTCTGCCACTTTTCGCTGATGATGCTATGGTATATGGGAAGATGCCGTCGTTGACTGACTGCTGAAGCTTACAAGATGACATATAAAATTTTTAGTTAGTATGATGAATCGCGGCTAGGTCTAAATGTCGCAAATTTTCTCCATCCTCGTTTGTGTCGGTGCTGATTCCCATGCTAGCCGACACTACTGAATGACTATGTAAGGACTGTAGTAGGATGGGTTTATTGTCGTCTTCACTTTATTGGGAGAATTTTATGAAAGCGTGGTTCGTCTGTAACGGAGATCGCGTATAGGATATTAGAACGACCCATTGTTGAGAACTGTTCGAGTTTTTTGAATCAGATGACGTCGAATTAAAGTACCACTATTGAGAAAATATTGAGGACTGGCGTTTGAGGCTGACTGAAAAACCATTCTACTGCTGCCAACGTACATTTCGCAAAAGGGCCACGAAGATAAGATAAGAGAGATTACGGCTCCTGTATTTGCAGTGGATCAGTAAAGAAAATGACTACTGCTCGTACAGGGTACCTTCCTCCACGCGCCGTACGGTGGTTCAGATGGCTCTGAGCACTATGGGACTTAACATCTGAGGTCTTCAATCCCCTGGACATAGAACTACTTAAACCTAGCTAATCTAAGGACGACACACACATCCATTCCCGGGGCTGGATTCGAACCTGCGACCATAGCAGCAGCGCGGGTCGGGACTGAAGCGCCTAGAACCGTTCGGCCACAACGGTCAGCCCGTACGGTCGCCTGTGGAGTACGTATGTATGTAGATGTAAATGTACATCCCATCTAGGTCCCTTCTTCTTGTTGCCAGTCCAACGCTTTGAATTTATTCGAAACGCCCTGCTGTGCCACGTACACCCAATTCCAGTTCAGCCATGCTGAACGCGTTCATCAGTAAAAGGCTTCCACTTCACATGTCCGTTATCAGGTGTTTTCGAGTCCTGTTTGTTTTGGTTTTGCCGTTCACTTGGCTTGCACCTGCCTCGGTATTTTTGTTCTTTGAATTAGTGAAGTTTATGCTCATGTTCTTGAGGATATTTTTGGCTCACTTTCATGTCGATGGGTTTAATCTAGTTGCTCCACTTGCGTTTCTGCTCTCGGCAAATGTTCCTGTCAATTCAGGCTCTTCCTGAATGATTTCTTCCTCGAAAAGATAGCTGTTTCGGTGGATGTTTTGATATTTACCTCACGGAGGTTTGGAGGGCCCAGACAACCTTTTCAAATGAAGTATGATCCTATTCGACTGGCTGTTTTCTTCATAATCCGAGATTGATTGTAACTAACCGATGTATTCTAAATCGACTACTTCAGATAAAAACAGCTTTGTTCGACATAACCCAAATTGTACTTAATAAAAGTTGGTTCTTACGTGATGTGACAGACAGTTTCAAGCGCTATACAAAGTTACTTGAAATTATCCGTCCCTTACATTATTGTCAATTTCACTTATGTTTGCCTTATCAGATTCATTTGGGTAGTGAAAGATTTCGTATTTAGTTTCCTTCTTAAAAATTATCCGCAGCTTTCCTGACATGTGTCGGACATCAGAACCACCTCATATCCGCAGAGACATTAAACGTCTTGTGGGGATAGCTCGCATTTAGTATTCGTGAAAAGAGTGAACTGAGAAGACTGCTCACCTTAATTTTGACACTTTATTAGAAATATCATTTGAAGCAATTAATGTACTCCACTCAAAGCTTGAGGACAAAGCACCTCGCTTCTCACGACTGGTTTCAGTTACAATAAGACCTTTAAATTGTTATTTATTAATCAAAGTATCGATAAAAGGAAATCTATAACTTTCATAAAATTTTCCTAGGCTGAATACAGTTACAGTTTTGTAATACTCTGATCAAACTAAGTTATTTTTTTACAGCATGGCAGCATTGTGTTGGAGTTTTATTTTGCCATTTTACAATGCTTTTTATTTTTGTATATTTTAATCCTTTCTTTCACTTTGACTGGGTTCAATCAGAACATTCTGCAAGTGGCGTTCAGTAAGAAATGCAACACATTTTTTCTGAAAGCAAGTTGGTTTTATTCAGAATTCGAATATACCACATCACTCCCCATTCTTATGGCGACGAAACCTTATTTTTCAATACGATCTCCGTTCAATATGATGGCGTTATGCCTCCTTTCTGGGAGAGCCTTCAGGCCCGCATGGAACCACTCGAACGGTCGACGTCGATGCCAACGTCATACTGCATCGATAACCATCCCATCAGCCACGTAGTGCTTCCTACGGACAGCGTACATCATTGGGCCAAACAGATGTCGGTAGGTGCTAGATCTGGGCTGTAGGGTGTATGATGCAGAGCAGTCCAATTAAGCTTTGTGAGCTCCTCTCGAGTCGCAGTGTTATGTTGGGCCTTGCGCTGTTCTGCAGAAGAAGAAGTGCATATACATCCGTTTGCCACCTCGAATGAGAGTGTCCTCACGTTCCAGCTTTGCAGGGGTCACACCAGAAGTGTGCTGTCGGCCGGAACGTGGGAGCTCGGACAGGTTGCGATAGTGACAGATCGCCTCGTCCAACCACTCACCGTGCTTTTGTTCACTAACAAGTCTCTGTAGACATTGTGTAAACACTTACAAATGCCTGCGATGTTCTGATTTACCGCTAAATGAAACTCAGTTACAGCTCTTGCTTGGAATGAGCTCCCTTTACAGACACTACTTTTAAGGCTATCTATAGCGCTGCCACGTATCCGAACTTCATAAAACAGTATACGCTGAAGTGAGAATGTTCCATCGTGTGCCACAACAAATTCCGCATTTTTTCAACCGAAATTGGCCGACGAAGAAAGTATTACGTTACTTATTGAACGACCCTCGTAAACATAATATGATGCGAGCACAGCATGCAGTTCGGGAGTAATTCCCAGGGTCATTTGGATGCACTATCTGTAATGTCAGCCGCCAAGGTAATTCAAAATTAAACTATCTCTTAATTTGACTATTACGACACTTCGTTATCGTGACGTACAGCTACTCCTACGTCACTAGACACTAGAATCTAATCAGCATCATCACCACAAGGGTCATTTTTGGCAGTATCATTTGTTCGTGTGGTTCAGAGTACTGTCAGTCGCTTTAGTAGAAGAATGATATGCCTGTGTTTTCAAGAGGCACTGCACTGTTTTTGCCAAACATGACGGTAGAGATACTGCCTTCTGAGGCAGCAAGGTCCTTCAGCCGCTGAGTGCGTCGACAGCATTTTGTGTGTGTATGTAGAAGTAATAAACCTAGATTATTCAAAGCAGTTGTTATTTACAACGCTAAAACATCAACTCAAACATACATATGGAAATGGTTCATATGGCTCTGAGCACTATGGAACTTAACATCTGAGGTCGTCAGTTCCATAGAACCTTGAACAACGTAAACCTAACTAACCTAAGGACATCACACACATCAATGCCCGAGGCAGGATTCGAACCTGCGACCGTAGCGGTCGGTCGGTTCCAAACTGAAGTGCCTACAACATCTCGGCTACACCGGCCGGCTAAACGTATATATATGAATCGGTGGGATAACAATCGCCGCGCGGGATTAGCAGCGCGGTCTTAGGCACTGCAGCTGATCCCGGCGGAGATTCGAGTCCTCCCTCGGGCATGGATGTGTGTGTTTGTCCTTAGGATAATTTAGGTTAAGTAGTGTGGAAGCTTAGGGACTGATGACCTTAGCAGTTGAGTCCCATAAGATTTCATATACATTTGAACATTTTTTTGGCTAACAATCGACTAGAAGGTGAGTATATCAATTGAGGTTGTGGATTAGAAAATCTACCTTATTAGTGGGAGATCGAAAAAGAGATAATTAACGTGAAAGCGATAGATTTTACCAATATCGTAGTGCACTTCATATCTGTATGTCGCGGTGTTCGCCGAAGCACTTCAATTTCGTTTTCTCCAAAGTTGATCCTCCTCTTAACGGGCACTTGCGCTGGCTTCACCACTGCGGTCGTAACGTAGATAATGAAACTGTCACGTGTTGGAGGGATCGACTCCCCCATGCGTTTCACACACTGGGGTGCGCTCTCAGAGGGTACAAAAATGTTTTACGTGTTGTACCTTATTCGCCTCCAACTTCTTTTGATTGAAAATTGTTATTCGCTGTCGTTGTTCCGCTGAAGATTGTGTGCCTCTGCTGTTGCCTCTAGCGCAGTTCCATTGTCTTTCGTAGTCTCTGCTAGTGGCAGTTAAAACACCCCAATATGAGATTGACATTATCAGAGATAAAACTGGATGTTTCTGGAAAGTGTTATTTTTCTCTGGTGGTTCGTACACGGAGTATACGCTATACCGCTGTGTGGTCACAGTAAACAACTCTATGCCGTCTCTCTGTGAGAGTGAGACCAAGAAGACGTTGAGACCATACCAGGCGTGAATAACGTAACTGTGCTGGGCGTCTAGGATGAGTTCCATGTAAACCATGTTAGGTCAGCACCTCTAAGATCTCCAGTGAGTCTCCTGCACAAGAAAGATGTGTTTCTGTTCCCCGCACGTGTCACCTATCAACAGCTCCTTGCTAATAGACAGATCCTCAGTACTGACTAGTATCACGAAGATTATAGGAAAAGGCTATCATATTTTATTCACCTTCCTTGCAACTTGTTTGGCCGTTGAAGAATTATTAGCCGCTGATCTAAGTCGACATTTCCAGGTCGCACACGACTCGAATTTAAACAATTTTTGGGGTGGCGCTGGTACGAGCGCTGACATTTACTTTTTAGTCAGGATGTTTTGAAACAATTCACACTTCGCTGTACTGTGGAAGATTAATCTTTCATTTGTTATCAGTTTTCGCTTCTAATACTTGAGCCAGAGGTCGCATTCATACATTCTTTTGGGAAAGTAATATTTTACAGTTTCTTGCCACAATTTTTGTGTTCCTGTACAGCCACAATAGAGCACATGCTTTGTATGAATTGCTACCTGTACTAGTCGCGAATTAGCCAGTAGTACGTTGTTACAAGTGGCTTAAGAAGACAGGGCACTTTTTCGGATCCATATTTTGTGAAATGCAGTAGCTTATTTCGTGCACCATTTATTACATATCTCTCCTCCAGTATTTTAGATTATCACAGTTAATGAAGAATACTTTCTAAACAATTTGTAAGTATTTTCGGCAATTTAATATGTTTATAAAAAACAATCATTAAGAAAGTGATTTGCAAGAGTTTTTAAATTCATTTTTGAAATTCAGGTACTATTTAAACCTACAACTCGCACGTGAAGGAGACTAAAATTTTACTATATACGTATGACATGTTGTATGAGGTAATAGAGCTACTTAATTCTGCACATTAAATCTATTTATCTGAAATTTATTATATTTCATCTTTTAATTTTTAGAATATTTGTCCTACATTAAAATTTTTATTCCTTAGTTTAATCGTAGTTGAATATTCCATAGTTGAATCTGAAATAAAGTTTCTGTCCAAGAGAAAAGTATAGACAATTGAAGTTACAGAAATAAATTAGTACAATACTTCGTAAACGTAATGATATATATATATATATATATATATATATATATATATATATATATATATATATATATATATATAAAAGTTTAGACCAGATGTGGCTTAAATTCAAAGAAATAGTATCAGCAGCAATTGAGAGATTTATACCAAATAAATTAACAAACAACAGAGCTGATCCTCCTTGGTACACAAAACGGGTTAAGGCACTGTTGCAGAAACAACGAAACAAACATGCCAAATTTTAACAGACGCAAAATTCCCAAGATCGACGATCGTTTACTGAAGCTCGAAATTTAGCGCGTACTTCAATGCGAGATGCCTATAACAATTTCCACACCTAAACTTTGTCTCGGAACCTGGCAGAAAATCCGAAGAGATTCTGGTAGTATTTTAAATATGTTAGTGGCAAGAAACAATCAATGCCTTCTCTGCACGATAGCAATGGAGATACTGTCGAAGACAGTGCTGCCAAAGCAGAGTTTCTAAACACAGCCTTCCGAAATGCCTTCACAAAAGAAGACGAAGTAAATATTCTAGAATTCGAATCGAGAACAGCTGCCAACATGAGTAACGTGGAAGTAAATATCTTCGGAGCAGTGAAGGAACTTAATAAAAACAAGCCTTCTGGTCCAGACTTTATACCAATTAGGTTCTTTTCGGAGTATGCTGATGCATTAGCTCCATACTTAACAATCATGTACAACCGTTCGCTCGACGAAAGATCCGTACCCATAGACTGGAAAGTTGCACAGGTCAAACTAATATTCAAGAAAGGTAGTAGGTGTAATCCACTAAATTACAGGCCCATATCGTTAACGTCAATATGCAGCAGGATTTTAGAACATATATCGTGTTTGAACATAATGAATTCCCTAGTAGAAAACGGTCTATTGACACACGTTCAACATGGGTTTAGAGAACATCTTTCTTGTGAAACACAACTAGCTCTTTATTCACATGAAGTGCTGAGTGCTGCTGACAAGGGATTTCAGATCGATTCCGTATTTATTGATTTCCGGATGGCTTTCGACACTGTACCACACAAGCGGCTTGTAGTGAAATTGCATTCTTATGGAATATCGTCTCAGTTATGTGACTGGATCTGTGATTTCCTGTTGGAGAGGTCACAGTTCGTAGTAAATGACGGAAAGTCATCGAGTAAAACAGAAGTGGTTTCTAGCGTTCCCCAAGGTAGTGCTATAGGCCCTATGCTGTTCCTTATCTATATAAACGATTTGCGAGACAATCTGAACAGCGGTCTTCGGTTGTTTGCAGATGACGCTGTCGTTTATCGACTAATAAATTCATCAGAAGATCAAAACAAACTGCAAATCGATTTAGAAGAAATATCAGAATGTTTCGAAAAGTGGCAGTTGACCTTAAATAACGAAACGTGTGAGGTCATCCACATGAGTACTAAAAGGAATACGTTAAACTTCCGTTAAACGATAAACCTCTCTAATCTAAAAGCCGTAAATTCAACTAAATACCTACGAATTACAATTACGAACAACTTAAATTGGGAGGAACACATACAAAATGTGGGAAAAGCTAACCAAAGACTGCGTTTTATTGGCAGGACACGTTGAAAATGTATCAGACCTAATAAGGAGACTGCCTACACTACTCTTGTCCGTCCTCTTTTAGCATACTGCTGCACGGGGTGGGATCCTTACCAGATAGGACTGACGGAGTAGATCGAAAAAGTTCAAAGAAAGGCAGCACGTTTTGTACTATCGCGAAATATAGGACAGAGTGTCACAGAAATAATACAGGATTTGGGATGTACATCATTAAATGAAAGGCGTTTTTCGTTGGGATGCAATCTTCTCACGAAATTACAATCACCAACTATCTCCTCCGAATGCGAAAATATTTTGTTGATACGGCCTTACATAGGGAGGAACGATCACCAAGATAAAATAAGGGAAATCAGAGCTCGTACGGAAAGATATAGGTGTTCATTCTTTCCGCTCGCTATACGAGATTGGAATAACGGAGAACTGTGAAGGTGGTCCGACGAACCCTGTGCCAGGCACTTAAATGTGATTTGCAGAGTATCCCTGTGGATGTAGATGTACATATGTGTACCTAAATTCAGAGAATCACACCTTGCTGGAAATTGCAAATTAAGATCTGAGTCGCATTAAAATGTCCCTCACAAGAATACTGAAACATAGTCTTCATCCCGATGCTGTTCTTCATCTTTAAAGTTACTCTTTACATTGTTTGTAGTATATATTGCATCGTTTGTGGATGTATACTAATTATGTTTAAATCCACATACTTTACCAAGAGGAACCATTGAATTCAATTCATTGAGTGAGGATACTAGGGAGCCAAATACATTTTGGTCAAGTGAATACATAATTTCATAAAAGAAATTATATGTACCTAGTAACATAATTCTACATTTGATTCATCATTATTTGTAAATTTCTGGAGGTTATTGTGACATAACCTTACAATTAATTATTGATTGTCGAGGTATCTTCCTTGATGAAGCAAGTCGGAGGAAATATGTACAGTATGATGGTGCAGATTGCCAGAAAGTAACCTAACAACAAATCATTAGGAACGGTTTAGGATTCATTACAAACAGCATTACTGTTAATAGAAAAATGTGAATCAACTCTGATTAACTGATACATATGTTCCCCTCAGTATTTGGACTGCTTTGTTTGTAAACTAGTTACCTTTGATTTTTCTTTTATCGAACATGTCGATTTTTTTATGGGGTGGAGCCCCTCAAATCCCACAGCAGCCTGATAGTCAACAGAAAAGGTCTACTGCCAACTCTGCATATTGGTTTGTTTTTACCAAGTGAGGTCTCGCTGGATGTGGGTACTGCGATGTTTGGGTACATCTGGTTATAATTAACCATTGATATGCGTTCATATGGAGTTAGACTGGGTCGAAAGTTGAACGAAGGGTAGAAGTTTGAATGGCAGAAGAAGAAAATTGCCAAGGCAAGAGCCAAAGGAAAAATCCCTCGGCGATAGTTCGGTCGGGTTGTAAAAGCAGGATCGGCTCTCTTGCTGCCAGCGACAGGTCATGCAAGGGTAGATTTTTGTTACTATTTGGTGTCTTACAGGCGGATAACTTTTCCGTTGTGGAATGATGTTACTCGGCAGCTGCAACTTGGTGCAGGTTTTGGGTTCTCGGTCAGCAACAGCATACCTGTAACAGTTGGATTCATCATCAGTTAGTATCCGATAGGTCATATGTCGGATTCATAGTGTAGGGTAGTGTTGGCAGTTCGTTTGTGCGTAGGTGTGCGAGCGTGTCGGCTTCCATACTGTAGCCTATTGGTCGGCAGTGATAGTAGCTGGCATATCCAGTCAGTGTTGCTGATGTGCAGGGGCTTTCCGATGTTGTCGCTTGTGAGTGTATGTTAGCTCGGCATAGGTGGTTATGCCCCAGCTAGCAGTGTCTTTGGCCGCTTACCTTCAACTTATGATTGTAATCACAATTTCCCAGAGTAAGGACGAAAGGATTTTTCGAGTGTCTCGAGTTTTGTATAGTCGTGTGAAGAGTTTCTTGAATATTTTCTTGAGGGTTTCAGGTTTCAAGGCGATATTCATTGAGAAGATCAACGGTGGGGGTGTAGCGTGTAGTGTTACAAATATGCGGGGCACTTTGTTCTTTATGATCTGCAGGTGGCGCCGGAGTTTAGTGCTTCATATCCCCAGAGGTTTAATCAGTGTCATGTATATGGACTTGGACACCCTCCTACATACTGTATTTTCCTGTTGAACATTCGGTAGAGTTCTTTGCGCCTCACGTGCTTTCTGTTGGCATCGTATTCTATGTGGTTCCCCGTCGTAATAGTCCGGTCCAGCCAGACGCCGACGTATCTGACTTTCTCTCGGAAACGTATTGGACGTGCATGTAGTATTACCTGTCTACAGTGTTGGTGTTTGCGTAGTAGCTTCATTCTGCGTGTCAACAGAACGGTTTCGCACCTGTCGACGTTTACTGTAATATGCTATCGTTCCAACCAAGTTTGATTTATCGTGGCATTTCCTGTCGAAGAACAAACAAATAATATTGGCAGATATGCGTCCGATCAGGACGGCTTCCAGAACAAAAGAGGTGCCTTCTTCTTGGCAAGACAACTGAACTGCCTAATTATTGTAATGTTTCAGTGGTTGCACGCCACAATCGATACAACCGCTAATACTAATTGCTACCTTATGTAATTCTTTAATTATATTGTGAACTTATATCTACGTTTTTGCTATATATCCACTCTCATCCTGCAATTGTGCCTTTAAATTGCCCCCTGAATTGCGAGGCGAAAGGACGCATCTGCAGGCGCGCAAATTCACCATAAAGCATCTTCAGTACAATATTTACGTACATTTTCAAAATCAGTTCATGGTGTACAATATACAAATACTGCGTGCGCCCAGGAGATTTCAGTGTTGGTATTGCGCTAACGCCCATGCACAGTCGCGAGTATTTCAGTGTGGCAATAGTCGTTAGTTGAACTCGCAAGACGGTAATCACAGTTTATATACAGTTCGTATGTCCGTGTGCGCGAGACATCACTGTGACAGGACATTCCATGAAGTTTTCAAAAAAATTCTGCACTAACATCTAAAACAGGTACAAGAATCTTGAAATTACTACATATGGTAAAGTAAAATACATTTCAAACCAAAAATGGTTCAAATGGCTCTGAGCACTATGGGACTTAACTTCTGAGGTCATCAGTGCCGTAGAACCTAGAACTACTTAAACCTGACTAACCTAAGGACATCTCACACATCCATGCCCGAGGCAGGATTGGAACCTGCGATAAATACATTTCATTATTGGTCATTACCTCTCGTGGAAATTATATCATTTAAAATGTCTTTCTGTTTCAGGTTAGCTGTCCTTATACGACGTGTTGTCCATTGCAGTTCATATACGTAATACATACAATAACAGCACAAAGGTGAGCATTGTTTTGGTAGTTTGTCCAACGTAAATGTTATTGCTTATCGACGTCACTGTTCACACATTTGATAACTCATATGTGGGCATGTTCTCTCGTTGCACTGTTTATTTTCGCTGATAACATTGTTCTTCCTAGGACGTAAGTCACGTGACTGAAGACCTGTGGATTTCCATGCCACACAACATAAGTTTCGTGAAGGCATAGATCCTCGATTTGACTAGGTAAGAGTGAGCGTCGTATTCGGAGAACATTACATTCCCCGAAGTCCCATCCAAAATTCCTCCACCCGTGGAGATTTCTTCAGTGCTTTTGTGCATCGCCACCGTAGGTCCACTGGTTTACCAGTTCCTTATCTTGCACAGCTGCGTCGCGGTGAATGTCTTTAGGCGATGCACTACAGATGTTATTGCACATTACGTGCACAATTCTGTCACGCTCACAGTTTATCTGGCGACGTAGAAAGAACTTTTCTTATAAAGTTTTTACATAATTATTACATCGCGAACCTTCTCATAACGATAATTGACGAACAGTTTTAACAATTTTGCACATATACCACATCGCGGTTATAGGCATTGCGATGTATGTGAATGTCGTTAAAACAGTCTCTTTTGCATCCGTCTCGTGGTTTTACACATTTTCATACATATTACAAATTCTGATCACATTTACATATCAACATAATACATTTTGTATTACATCAATATACACTCCTGGAAATGGAAAAAAGAACACATTGACACCGGTGTGTCAGACCCACCATACTTGCTCCGGACACTGCGAGAGGGCTGTACAAGCAATGATCACACGCACGGCACAGCGGACACACCAGGAACCGCGGTGTTGGCCGGCGAATGGCGCTAGCTGCGCAGCATTTGTGCACCGCCGCCGTCAGTGTCAGCCAGTTTGCCGTGGCATACGGAGCTCCATCGCAGTCTTTAACACTGGTAGCATGCCGCGACAGCGTGGACGTGAACCGTATGTGCAGTTGACGGACTTTGAGCGAGGGCGTATAGTGGGCATGCGGGAGGCCGGGTGGACGTACCGCCGAATTGCTCAACACGTGGGGCGTGAGGTCTCCACAGTACATCGATGTTGTCGCCAGTGGTCGGCGGAAGGTGCACGTGCCCGTCGACCTGGTACCGGACCGCAGCGACGCACGGATGCACGCCAAGACCGTAGGATCCTACGCAGTGCCGTAGGGGACCGCACCGTCACTTCCCAGCAAATTAGGGACACTGTTGCTCCTGGGGTATCGGCGAGGACCATTCGCAACCGTCTCCATGAAGCTGGGCTACGGTCGCGCACACCGTTAGGCCATCTTCCGCTCACGCCCCAACATCGTGCAGCCCGCCTCCAGTGGTGTCGCGACAGGCGTGAATGGAGGGACGAATGGAGACGTGTCGTCTTCAGCGATGAGAGTCGGTTCTGCCTTGGTGCCAATGATGGTCGTATGCGTGTTTGGCGCCGTGCAGGTGAGCGCCACAATCAGGACTGCATACGACCGAGGCACACAGGGCCAACACCCGGCATCATGGTGAGGGGAGCGATCTCCTACACTGGCCGTACACCACTGGTGATCGTCGAGGGGACACTGAATAGTGCACGGTACATCCAAACCGTCATCGAACCCATCGTTCTACCATACCTAGACCGGCAAGGGAACTTGCTGTTCCAACAGGACAATGCACGTCCGCATAATTACACATAAATACATATTTTACATTTTGGCTTTACATGGAGTACAAGTATGTACATAATTTTGCAGATTACAGATTTTTTTAACCCAGTTTTGCATTCATGCAATGACGCCATTTGAAATTGGAAAGATTAGACACAACATCTGGGGGAATCAGCGAACAAGCACAAGGGCACATATTCTAACGGACAAACGCTAAAGCAACAAACTGAAATCAAACCTGCAGAATTCTCACGTTACGAGTGTGTGTAGTGTATGTATATGGTCTTGGCTTCACATAAACATGTGTTATGCAGTATGAAGTGCATCTACTGCGTTCCTAAGTGATGGTGTTTGGTTTTCACGTGGTTTTGTGTATACGTTAATAAGTCATGAATAGTGCTTGATTGACGCTACAGTTAGTCAATTATGTTGTCTCAGAAATACGAGTACTTCTTAACACTTGCATAGATGTATTCATAATATTTTCGTTAAAATTTAGGCTAATGTTGGTTGTGCACGTTCGTTGAAGTAGAAATCCTTTCTTCTTCTGCTGCTAGCTTGATCAGCTGAAATAAAATTTCTGATGGTACCTAATTTCCTTGCTGTAGTACTGAGAGGTATGTGTGTTTTTTAAGTATACAGGTTACTTACTCATATACGTTTACTGCGTAGAATGAAATACTCTTAAGTCTCGATGAGAGTAAGGCCCAATGATTTTATTTGTTGTTGTGTTCTGCAACAGGTATGCACCAGGACGCGGTATGTTGATAATTATATATGGACTGTCGTACAGCAGACGCGACATCACTTTACACCGCTTTAGTGCAGAATATATGTGGTGAGTACGCAATAGCACTTGCAAGCCTACCCTGTATACCTGCTTTCGCTTCATAGTACTAGCGTAGATCTGTTTCTTGCATTGGCATACTGCGTCAGCGACGTTAGTACTTCTCTTATGTTTTCATCGTGCGACAGCTGCTGACGTGAAAGCTTTGGCAGCGGATCGCTCCAATTATTTGACTCTTTGCGGTGTAACATAAGCTCCTTACGTCTATAGGATGTGTGATATATATTCACGTTGTTGTGAACTTCTTCAAATAGTGACAAATAACTCACCCAATTAGAATGCTGAATCTGTTCAGCTCCATGAATCTGTTCAGTTCTCTGAAAATTCGTGCAGTAGGATTAGATTGTGGGCTAAACTTAGAGATAAAGACGCTCTTAATGCTATTATTCTTCAAGAATTTTCGTCATTTGTACTCTGTGTAGTACGTGGCGTTGTCAGATAGAACTGCCTTGGGTTTTCCCACGTGAGGAATGTAGTCACATGAGAAGCGTCTGATTGCCATATTTCTATACAGATAAATGTAATAATAGTAATATTGTTTACCCTGCATTAGGAGTATTCTGTAGTTGTTGATATTATCAAGATGAGTGTTACAATCATCCATATCTTGTGGAAAACCGGACAAAGCATCAGCAATGATGTTGCCTTTATCTTTATGCATACGATCTCAAATGAGTAACTCTGCAGGGATAAAGCCCATCATCTAGGATGAACTAACTTACATGGTAACAAAATTGTGTGTCTATCGTAGTTACTGTTCCAGTTTTAATGCTGATTTTGTACAGACTGATGATTGTTTTTGTTTTTGTGCCGGTTATTTTTTGTTTCCGTTTCTGTTATTTCCATTACTATTGTTGCAGCGTCCCTTGTGTGGGTTGTCGATTGTTGTGTATGATACGTTACGATTATTGTTCATAATGGGGTGTGTCTGCTGATTTTGGTACATGTATTGGTTTGCAGAAGGAAGCTGTACATCCTGCTGCGCTACGTAAACGACAGCGGCCGGAGCGCCAGAACTAGGTTGACTAGCCTGCACGTTCTGCATGCCACTGATGTAAACATTGCGGCAGCTGTTTTGCCGTGCGGAACGTTGATCCTCATATAACATATCAACAGAATGAAGCACGGTCAAAAAGTATTCTGCATCATTGTCTTCAATGTGCAATAATTTCTCTTTAAAGTTAACAGGCAACCTGGCTTTCAGTGCAGTGAGTATATCGCGCGTAGAAAGTACCACATATTCAAATATTTCTCAAAAGACCGGCGCAAATTGTCATGTTTAGCACTGAAAGGCTCCGGTTCCACAGTCTGTTTCCTTAGACGTTCTTTTACCGACTGCGATCAAAATTTTGCCAAGAAAACTGTTTCATATTGCTCATAAGTCACGGATCTCTCGGCTTTTTTATGTGGCCAGACAGCTGCGTCACCTTGGATGTAGCCCACAACGTAAGAAATTCTCTTTCGGTCACTCCATGCTCTTGGGAACGCATTTATAAGTAGTTTCAGAAAAATTACATGATGTACAGTACGTATTCTTGGATGAAAGGATGAAATTGCCGATTTTTAATCAGACTTTCTTCTTCTTTGGCACTGTAGTGTCGATCGCTTTGACTGCAATTACTGTAGTGATCGGCTGGTGAATTGAAAGGAATGTACTGCACATAAATGTCGCGATTGTAATTAGGTGTCATGCGTACGGGTGTGTACAGTTGTTGCTCCGAGACGTGTGTAATGTACGGAGGATATGTGTTATACATATATCTGTATTCGTTACCAAAGCGAACACTTTGATTTTAGTATTACTGAACTCCGGTCGTATGTCATCGTTTAGTAGTTTCTGTCGTGCTGCACTGGATTGAGCTGCCTCAGCTATGACATGTTCATTATTTTTTAACAAAGTCGGCTACGGTGTCGTGCACAACTGACTTTAATTTTTCCTCTCTACATTGTCGATATATTTAAATTTATGATCAACACAGCCATAAAATTCCTTATTTATGTTGACAAAATGGTTGTCACTGTGTAATTGTAGTCTGTAAATTGTTTATTCCTAGAGTTAACTCTGCCATCACTTACAGTAATGCGTGTTTTATTGAGTCATCAACTGACGGATAAGATTTCACCTGAGTGGCAACAGCTTCGCATGCAGCATTTAAATGTTTGATTTCAGATTGAATATCTTTTATGTCTTTTATGGTTTTTTTCCTGCTGGAAGTTCAATTCGGAATATTTTAAGTCAAGTTTGGACACTCGGCCGCTCAGTCTCGCATTAATCTCGGCTACTCTGTCACACAAAGTACCATTACAAGTTTTTAGTGCTCTTTATTTAGAATTATTCTCGTAATGTCGCGTTTTTAAAACTGTCATCTGTTCGTCCATGTCGTTTTTGTTTTCACTCATCTGATTATGTATTGATAACATTTGTGCGTCGGTATCTTCCATGTTTTTAGTCATTTGCTCGATAATAGCTTCAAACATACTGGAAATATTAGCCAACTGAAACTGCTCTGCCCCCGCCACGTCGTTTCATATGAAGTCACGAACAGGAATGGGCTCTGAGCTGGATTAAGCTATTTGACTAGTGGAGGGCCTATTTATGAAATTTCCATCTCTAGGCATGTTATCTGCTTATTGCTTAGTGCTACTGTATCCAACTCTAGAGTCACTGTCACGGTTTTGTTCCATGTTCAAGTTGGATTCGGTATGTCTCTGTTGTCTGTCGTGTTCCATTTTTCCCAATTTTTTACATGTTGCACCATGCTACACGTAATGTATTGCAAGGAAATTCGTTAAACTCGTTTGACAATGAATTCATAAAATTAATTCCCTATGGCAAGAATGTTGGCTTAACTGAGCAAGAATTGCAATTTATGGTGAAAAAATTAGCATGAGTGAATGTTCGCCATTTTCCGTTGCACATGACACAATTTGGCTATTGTGGAACTATATGACTGTATTGTTGTGAGAAATTGTCTTATAAGATTAATTTGGAATACGCGATCTTGAGAAGAATTGGCTGCTACACTTACGGAATATTTGGACAAAGCTAGAAAGCAAGCTACAATTATTGAAAGCGCTTGAACTAGCGTGCTAATGTAAAAGTGCGAAGTCTTACCTAGAATCCAAGTATTCAGTGGAGATTTCAGGTTTCATCAACAGTTTCAATGGTTCATCTTTCTGTTTGGTCTTTACAAATATGCAATGCCAATGACTCATCAGATATCATGCCATTATCTATAAAACAAAGAAAAACATTGTTGCAAATAGAATAAAAGATCCTTTCATGGTCGCCAGTTTGATTTATCGTGGCTCTCTCTGTGTGCTTTGAGAATATCGAAGAACAAACAAATAATAATAAGTAAAGATAGTAGTATGTGATTAGCTTAATACAAACTTTGCACACTTGACAATGGCTTTTTGTGTGAGGTCTGTACATGGTATATTAGACCATGTATGTTTTTTCTGAAAATATCGTACTTCCTAGTTTGAATAATTCCAAAGCTTTGGTTCGCACTGGACCTTTGATATAATTATATGATTTGTAACACCGATCTTTTAACCTTGCCATGACGCCGTTTAAGTGGAACAACAGCTTGCCACATAAATGAAACACAAAATCAAATATTTTTACTTTATTCACTAAATATTATACTAAATTAAATAATATAGATACTTACATTAATTTTGTTGATGTGTGCAACTACGAGCACACCTAGTGAGATTGCGTCTCTATATATACAATAATGGTGGTGTGCCAAATAATTATCTGCAGTGATGGGAGATATTGCGGGGCGGCGGATAAAAGTTTGTAATAATAAATCTACTATTGCATCCTTGTTTGAATGTTGTAACATTTCTGGCTTTTAGAATGTTGTTAATGCTGTCTTTTGCCGTTCTCAACACTGGCTCTCTATTTACTTCGTGGCCCCCAGAAAGTGATTTAATAAAACTTGGAGCCAGTAAATAGATATCCTAGTGCCCACTTTACCTGAGAATGTTATTATAACTGCAGCTTATAGCTCTGAGGAATTAGGAGATTGTCCGGGATTTCTAATCAAAAACGGTTTTCCAAAATAGTTGAGTATATTCTGAAATTCATTGATAAACAACACAAGTATCCCTACAACCTAACTAACAGAACAGTTCAGAGTCTAATGCGCTGATGCAACTATAAATGTCCGAATCAAATGTTAAAAAGAATGCTCGCCATAATTTGATGAAAATATTTCATCAAACGCCACGCTAAATTTTTGGTAGAATGTCTGTCCCGCGACGGCAAGTGAAAATACGACAGTACGCAAACTGAAGCTAGATAATGAAAATCATTCCAGAATTATCACTTCACATGAAATGTTTTCATGGTTCCGCATATCTCTAGTAACTTAATACGGCACCTGAGGCTGTTTGTAGCAGATACACTGATGCGACGCGACTACCGACACAGATGGCGTGTCATTCAGCGTCTGGAGAGAACTGGGGCCTTGCTTCCTCGCGCAGTGTTCTTATATATAAAGCCGCGGTGCGGACGGCTGAGGGAACGTCTGATCAAATCCGCTGTCCCGACTAGCCGCTGGGCTAGTAACTCACCACTTCAAGTTACATAATAATTTATAGCTTCTTTGGCTGATGGCCGAAGAAGCTCTTACTTTAAACGTGCATTCAGCACGCAGGTAAGTATTGATAATAAAATTTTGACGTTGCTAAGTTAAATACTTTGAGCGAGAGAATTAATTAAATTACACTGCACGCAGCAGATGAGCTCTGAACTGTCCCTTGTGAGATCCGCTATCGCTATAATTTTATAGGTATTAAAAAGAAACTTTACACATCTTCGTAATCATAGCGGACCTCCAACCTATTTAAATCTAAACATCCTAGCCTTATTTACTAGCCTACTTAATCTATCTTGCTTCCTTCAGTTTTGAAACGAAAACCAGAAAATCATGAATTCCCACTAAAGTCTTAATTTGTGAAATCCAAAGTACTGTTTTTATTAAATCATTATGAAAGATGAATCTAAATATAAATTTTGAAGTCTCTAGCTCTTTTCTGTTGCGCCAATTATTTTTCCAGAAAAACGTCCAAATCTCGGAAATGGCTGAAGTTATCGAACTGATATTTAACACACATTAATTTATTATTATTCCTGACATGCTAGAAAAGTTTTAGTTCAGTTGCTTGATTTTTAAGGTATTGCGCAACATTTATGACGTCAGAGCTAGTTACAGCAGACTGGCTGGCATACAATGGAAACTGATGTGAATTTACTACATCGTGAGTAGGCTGCTTCCCTACATCACCCTCTACTTAAATCTTTTGTTTATGATTGTTAATGAATGAAAAAAAAAATTAATTACAAAAAGGGAAGCAAGAGTACAGTTTAACTCCCTATGAAAAATCAAAATTGAAATATAAACCTGTAGAAACTTTAAAGAAAACTGATTACCTACATTAATTATTTAAATTGTAGGCATGTTCACTGCCTTTTTAAACAATGTCATTACTCAAAATTTTAAGCAAAGTCAACGAAATATTTTGGCATACATATTGCCTTAGACAAACAAACACATACAAATTGAAAAATTATGAAAATCTGAACTACATCAAATACATTTTTACATACACAAATTCAAAGAAAATAACATGACACATAAACAGATGATTATCTCTTAGCAGTCTTTTCTAAGCCTGAAAGAGAAGTTCACAAATAATTTTTACACGCGTGGTTGTAGCCGCTTTGGCTGGCGTCCTACACTTCCATTCACAAGGGTAGAGGAGGGGAAGTTGCTATGGTGTGCGTCCTTCACGTTCTCTCTAAATTACATGGGGGAAAGGGGAGGGGTCACTGTGAGTTGTGTCCAAGTCACTCCACGCTTTCACGCAGCTACCAGGCTGCCATTATCTGGTTTGTCCTGTAGAACAAACAAAAAGAGTGCCTCAGACTCTGTTCACTTAAAATCTAAGGGAGGGTCACAATGAAATGGGGATGTATACATTTTATCCTTCAGTATGTTGCTGGAACAAAGTTAACAGAACCTTTCTCAATTACTCTCGCGGTTACTTAACTGTCATAAAATCGTTAAACAAATGGCTCAAAACGCCTTTAGTCATGTATTAGAGAAAATTTATGCTCCTAAGGCATACAGTCATAAATCATATTTAATCTGAATTTATTATTTCTGGGCCGGAACACTGAACCAATGCTCGGTACATTCCTGACAAATCTGCATTTTATTTACTTAACTGACTCATCTTTGATTACTTTATTCTTAGAGATAGTATGAGTATGATCAGTGGTTGTTTTCTCAGCATCCATATACATGTGAGTAACTTTTGGTAATAGTACAGTTGTGAGTGTTCAAAACACACTACGTTTAGTTGACTACAAAATCCACTTATTGGTCCTCTGTTGTTGTCAGTTCCACATCTGCAATTAGGTACTTACTTACTTTGAAGTGTAATCATGATGAGCTAAAATAGTGTTTCACGTCTGTCAGTATGTTATTTATTTATTTTGCTAGTGTATGTACTTATTTAACACTCACTCTATTAATATTTAAAGCATAGGATAGCACATTTATTTCATATCTTTAGTGTATTGCAGCTGATCAGTTTGCTCACGTGGCAATCCATTTCCACTCGATCGGACGCTGAAACCTCAGGTAGTCTCTCTCGGACCTACCACTAAACTACATCAAATAATTATGGACGAACGTAATGCTAAATTCCTTAAACCTATAGGACACCATGAGCTGCTCTGTCTCATCTAACATAAGGGTACCTATGGTCGCATTCACGCCTCCAACTCATAACCTCAATACGTGTAGGTGTATCCAGTCACACACTACACTAAAATAATGGTCAGCTCCAACCTTATAAATACTTCAGGGACGTGTCCTTCACGTCTCAACCACAAACACTTGCTCAATTCTATTACACTGCTATTCCTGGCTACACAAGGTGAGTTTATCCTTACAACTTATCTGCATATTTTTCATAACACTAAGCAATCTCTTTTAATATTTCTTAGTTAGCTCTAATGTATACACTAGGTTTCACTACCACTTCAGATCCTGCTTGTACATGAATTCATATATCTTTTTAAATTACTGTTGGTGGACCATTTCCAATAAAACAACAGTTTGTACTTATTATCTTACCAGGGTACTATACATACTTGTTACTCCAATATATTTTATCTTAATTACGTCATACTTCTCTATTGTTTGTCACTATTAGGTTTGTCACATTAGGTATTTTTTTTCACTAATCGGTAGATAGAATGGTTACATAACTCATGGCTTGATAGTCATAACAGAAAATTTTATGTGTTGGAAAGAAGAGGTCGAAATTTTTGAGGACAGGAAAGAGGAAGAATGAGTGAGACCTGAAAGGGAAAGAAGATCTCACACAGCTGGGACTGCACAGCTGCCACACTGTGTGGAGGTTATAGAGCAACCTCCTCCCTACAGCATTCATTGGTTTATTATTGACGTGATAATCATAACGGAAAATTTTGTGTTGGAAAGTAGAGGTCGAAATTTTTGGGGATAGGAAAGATGAAGAATGAGTGAGACCTGAAATGGGAAAGAAGATCTCACACAGCTGGGACTGCACAGCTGCCACACTGTGTAGAGGTTAAAGAACAACCTCCTCCCTACAGCATTCATTGGCTACCTATGAATCTGCCAGGTCGATCTGAAAATACTTTATGGTGCCTTTTTAGAACCTGTCTCAATTCTTCCTTTTGATTGTCTGAAATCTTATCGATTTCCTGCAATTTAGCTTCTATTTTATCTAAAATAATTGCTTTTTCTTCTTCTTCTGTGTTTAGCTTACTTGTACCAAGATTAACATCCTCGTCCCAATACCTCCTATTTTTCAGCACTCGTATAGGCAGCTCCCAAGTTTCATGATCAGTTACTACATGTTTATCACTAAAAGGTACTATAATTACTCCGGTTATTGGCAAGACCATTTTTAACTGGCTTCTTTCAAAATCAACAACACTCTGATATTTCGACAAGAAATCTATGCCAATTAAAACCTCAATACTGAGATTGTTTACAATTAAAGATGGATGATCAATTAAATTACCATTAATGTTAAAGGGTAGTAAAGCTTCTTGCTTTACCGTTTTTGAAACCTTGCCAGTAGCACCAATTATTCTTAGTCCTGATACCCACATTACTGTAAGCTTGTCTTTACCAGGTAATGCATCACAGAAGGACTGAGATATTGCACTCACCTCACTTCCACTGTCTAAGAGACAACGTACATTGATACCCAACATATTCACTATTATGATAGGGTGGCTTATTCTAGGTTGTACAGGTGGTTCCTCACATTCATCTAATAGTTCCTTTTGGATTTGTCTCCAACTAAAGTGATCGACATCTGTCTTCATTACATTTAGGTCACAGTGTGTAGGGGTTTCCTGAATTACATTTTCAGCTGCCTTTTCCAGTCGGTCTATTAATTTTAAATCGAAACACCGCACGACTTCATTACATTTAGTTTGCTGAACATGACCCAAATTACTGTAGTCTGAGCGATTCTGCGCCTCCAGACCGGGCATAACATTAGTTACAGCTAAACCACTTTCACCATTATCGTCGGTTTCCTTCTCAAGTGACAACTGGTCACAGCTACTGTGTTCATCGACTCCAAACAGCCTACCCTCTACATTCCCACTTACCTCCTGTCCTAAATCTATTAGTACATTATCAACATCCTGCACAGGCACTTTAGATAAGAGCACATCATTCTCATCGTAAATATAAGCATGAATTTCTTCTGCTTCTTCACCTGACAATTCAGTATTTTGTAGCTCGTCCCTATCGTTACACTGCTGCGCCTTCTCTTTCTCTTCCCACTTAGAAAGCGTCTCTAACACGGTATCTATCAAATACTGTGAGTGATCTATTATTTCTGTTGTATCCTTAGATGCTACCGACACTTCATCCACATGTTCAGTTCGAGTATTCTGATCTGTCTTACCAATTCTCTTAACCACTGGCATAGGAAAAGTAACCGCCTGGTGAGCGCCAGTGTCCTCATAGACGGGAACTAGTTTTCCTGCCTCGGCATACTACTGTTTCCTTTAGTTTCATTATAGTTAGCTGGCACAGCATTACTTTCCGTACTGTTGTTTACATGCATATTTCTGTTTGGAACAAAATTATTATCCCATGAACGCCATTGTTGGTTCTGATAATTATTTCCCCAATTCCTACCTCTCTTAGAATGGCGAACACCTACTGTTCTGATGTTTACATTGCCATTTTGCTCGTTCCTAAAATTACTACTATTGTTATTGGCATTCCTGTTATTACGTGCTTGCTCCTCATTGGCAGCAACACGTTCTACACGTTCCAAATACTCAATGAAACGATCCAGATTGTCTCTAGGGGCTGATATAATTCTAGTTTGCCAATACCATGGCAGTTTGGCTTCAAGACCCAGTATTATCATTTCAGGTTTCAGCTTTTCCGCCAAATGTGACAAACGTGAGATCCATGACCTAGCAAACTCTTTAATTGATTCCTTGCCTGCATTGAAGCGTTTTCCACTCCAAAATTCTCTCAACACTTCATTTTGCTTATTGCTAGACCAATACTCATTAATGAAAGCTGTTTAAACTCCGCTAATGTTTTACACTTCAACATAACATCAGCTGACCAACGCATGGCGTCACCTGCTAAATGGCTTCTAATAAATGAGATTTTCTCTCGCTCAGACCAAGTTGGTGGAATCACATCTTCAAAATCGTTCCAGAAATCTAGCGGGTGGATATTTTTATCTGGATCGAACCGCAAGAACTGCCGACACCCGATAAAAGCGGCGTTTGCAGCTACAACTCGTTGTATACTACCATTACCAGAAGTTACTGAAGCTACTTTACTTTCAATGTTAGCAATGTTAGTACTGATATTTTCTACTTTCATTTCAACATTATCTACTCTTTGTACAATATGAGTAGTGTCAGTTTTGATTGCTTCTACTTCTGCTTGACATATGTTTACTTTTATATTAACATCTTTAAATCTATCTGAGCACAGTTCAGATTCTGCCTCGATCTTTTCTGTTAACTTGTGCTCCAGCTTCGCATCTTCCATTTGGAAGTCTTTGCGAACCTCAGCAACTTCGGATTTAACTGTTTTATACATTTCAGAAAACTGTTGAGCAACCTTTTTCTTAATATCCTCATGATTGCAATCAATTTTACAATTCAAACTGTCAAGATCCTCTTTCAACTTATTGCAACCAGCCTTGAAGGTATCGTCCATTACCTCCAATCGTTTATTAAAACTAGTTTGGCTGGCCACAATTCCATACTTTAATTCAGCATTATTGGATTCTAATTTATTGTCCATTGCCTCAAACCGTTTATTAAAATTTGTTTGACTGGCCACCATTTCAGACTTTAATTCAGCATTGCTGGCAGCTATTGCTTGTAATATAACATTTAAATCAACAGCCCCAGCATCTTTGGGTTGCTCACGAGCTGGCTTTTTATCACACTCAGGTGACGAAAAACTAGCTCCAACACCAGAATCATCAAAACTAACTGAAACTTCTGATTGATTAGTCATATCTAACTTCTCCTTCTTAAACTCTACCATCTCTGATGACTGTTTCATTTTTAATTCATCAGAGAAACTATCATCCACTAAATTTATCATTTCTACTTTCCGCTTTACTACAGGAGTCTCTATTATTGAATCATTGCCCCTTCCCACACTACTGTCAGGAGACAATACTTCATATTTCACCTTAACATTACTACTTTCATGCATATTTACACTCGAACCGTTGTCTGGATTTACAGTTCCCTCAACAGACATAGGTTCTGATTTAAGTTTAACCTCAGTTTCTTTTGACGGTTCCATCGCCGACAGTCTTTTAGTGCAGGTTAGTAAAATTTTTAACAGCTTTTCACTTAACTTAGTTCCTTCTGCACGACGTATGGTGTTGCCGGCGCGGCGTACCAGGATTCCTGATGCGACGTGGCACGTTGAACTGCAGACGGCTCTCCGACGGCTGTTGTGTGTTTGCGTGGCCCGCAATTGCAGGCTCTGCGCCGGCTGCTCCAGCGGAGGACTGCGGTGCGGCGAGACTGGCTTCTCGCGATGCCGGCAGCACCGCTAGACTCAGTGCCAGCTCCGTCAATCCAGATGAGTTGTTAATCCAATTGCGTCGCCCACATGCACACGTAACACATTCACTGTTCTATACTCAGTTGCGTGTCGCATTTCACTCGCGAATCCGAATAGTTAAAATCACTTTCACTTAGTCGATCTTCCCGGCCGATGCACCATATGTGGGGCGGCGGATAAAAGTTTGTAATAATAAATCTACTATTGCATCCTTGTTTGAATGTTGTAACATTTCTGGCTTTTAGAATGTTGTTAATGCTGTCTTTTGCCGTTCTCAACACTGGCTCTCTATTTACTTCGTGGCCCCCAGAAAGTGATTTAATAAAACTTGGAGCCAGTAAATAGATATCCTAGTGCCCAGTTTACCTGAGAATGTTATTATAACTGCAGCTTATAGCTCTGAGGAATTAGGAGATTGTCCGGGATTTCTAATCAAAAACGGTTTTCCAAAATAGTTGAGTATATTCTGAAATTCACTGATAAACAACACAAGTATCCCTACAACCTAACTAACAGAACAGTTCAGAGTCTAATGCGCTGATGCAACTATAAATGTCCGAATCAAATGTTAAAAAGAATGCTCGCCATAATTTGATGAAAATATTTCATCAAACGCCACGCAAAATTTTTGGTAGAATGTCTGTCCCGCGACGGCACGTGAAAATACGACAGTACGCAAACTGAAGCTAGATAATGAAAATCATTCCAGAATTATCACTTCACATGAAATGTTTTCATGGTTCCGCGTATCTCTAGTAACTTAATACGGCACCCGAGGCTGTTTGTAGCAGATACACTGATGCGACGCGACTACCGACACAGATGGCGTGTCATTCAGCGTCTGGAGAGAACTGGGGCCTTGCTTCCTCGCGCAGTGTTCTTATATATAAAGCCGCGGTGCGGACGGCTGAGGGAACGTCTGATCAAATCCGCTGTCCCGACTAGCCGCTGGGCTAGTAACGCACCACTTCAAGTTACATAATAATTTATAGCTTCTTTGGCTGATGGCCGAAGAAGCTCTTACTTTAAACGTGCATTCAGCACGCAGGTAAGTATTGATAATAAAATTTTGACGTTGCTAAGTTAAATACTTTGAGCGAGAGAATTAATTAAATTACACTGCACGCAGCAGATGAGCTCTGAACTGTCCCTTGTGAGATCCGCTATCGCTATAATTTTATAGGTATTAAAAAGAAACTTTACACATCTTCGTAATCATAGCGGACCTCCAACCTATTTAAATCTAAACATCCTAGCCTTATTTACTAGCCTACTTAATCTATCTTGCTTCCTTCAGTTTTGAAACGAAAACCAGAAAATCATGAATTCCCACTAAAGTCTTAATTTGTGAAATCCAAAGTACTGTTTTTATTAAATCATTATGAAAGATGAATCTAAATATAAATTTTGAAGTCTCTAGCTCTTTTCTGTTGCGCCAATTATTTTTCCAGAAAAACGTCCAAATCTCGGAAATGGCTGAAGTTATCGAACTGATATTTAACACACATTAATTTATTATTATTCCTGACATGCTAGAAAAGTTTTAGTTCAGTTGCTTGATTTTTAAGGTATTGCGCAACATTTATGACGTCAGAGCTAGTTACAGCAGACTGGCTGGCATACAATGGAAACTGATGTGAATTTACTACATCGTGAGTAGGCTGCTTCCCTACAATATGCATCCTATCAGGATGGCTTCCAGAACAAAAAAGGTGCCGTCTTCTCGGCAAGACAATTGAGGTGTGTAATTATTCTAATGTTTCAGCGGTTGCGCACCACAATCAATACAACCGCTTATAATAATTGATATTTTATGTAATTCCTAATTTATATTGTGAACTTACATCTACGTATTTGCTATACATCCACTCCATCCTGCAAATGTGCTCAGACAAGGCTCAACATTTCCGAGTGCCGTCTATAGTCGACGGTTTCCAACCTTGCACAAGGATGGCAGTGTCATTCACGTAAATGGCTTGCTGGAAAGTCATTAATGTAGAGGTTGAATAAAATGGGCCTCTGAATGCTTCCCTGGGGTACTGCAGCTTAAATAATGTCTTGTGCCGATTGTATTCGCTGCACATCAGTGTTGAAAAATCTGTTCGTGAGATACGAATGTATGAGACGGACAAGTCCGTCGGGGAGACTAGCATCGCTTAGTTTGCTTAATAGGACGTTGTGCAAGAGATGGTCGGAAGCTTTTCGTTGTCCAGGAACACGTGCCCTGTGGTTTTGTTCATGTTGTCGTGTGTTATATGTTCGACTACCTGGATGAGTTTTGTTGTTGAGTGATGATTCCTAACTGATCCGGTCTTAGGGTGTCATTGGCGATGCAGGGCCTAGTGATGCGTTTTAGTAATACCATTGTCAACAATTTTGCTGACCGAACCTAGCAGACTGATGGGGCTGTAATTTTGCGGGAGGGAGAGGTCTATCCCGGAATTCCTGAACATAAGGATGTTGGCCGCTTTCGAAAAGTGAGGGAAGTATTGGCGTTTTAAGATAACATTCGTAACGTGAGAAAGGATTCTACGGCTCTATCCGTGAACTCATGGAGGCCACGATTTTGAATGCAATCGGGACCACGGGCTTTCCTAGCATTGGTAAGCTTGATAGCCCAAGTAATTCCATTTGTACTAGTACGTCTGCATTCGTCTCTCCTGGGCTGGGCTACAAGGCGTGTAAAAATCTGGTCCGTTTCAAGTGTGAATACTGGGTCTGAAGGAGCCAGATTCGTCATGAAGGATGCTGCAAGTGTTATGGCCATAAGCTCTGCCTTTTCATTCGCAGAGTATGCAGGGCCGTCTGGTCCTTGTAGACTAGGAATGTAATGTTTCTCCCTGGTAAAGAGTCTGGCTATCTTCGACACGCCAGGGCGTGTGGTATCTAGCCTTTTGAGTTTCTGCCACCATTTCACGATTCTAAATGTTTTTGATTCCTCCCGTATTAGTACGTGGAGTCTGTTATCGTGCAGTTTATATAACGGACGCCTGGTGCGCTGCTAGTTTCTCCTGAGGCGGCTCCTCTTCGAGATAAAGCCTAGGATTTTCTGGGACAGGCCCGTTGAGCGTTGTTGTGGTGTTGTATGTGGAATGGAGTCAGTCATTGCATCTCGGACAGCAGTAGTGAGAGCTTCCACCGCCTGTACGCACCGTTAGTATTTATTGCAAATCTGTAGCATTTCGTAATAAACTTTCAGTGGGTCGTAAAGAGAACACTTCACCAGAGCGGAAGCAAATAGGAACAAAGATTATCATTTACAGATGGTGGAAACCAGCAGAGTTACCAACATATATAAATGCTCTATATCTCAAAGGGAATCGCTGAAAGGAAAGATTTTTCAACTTTTATGAAATACTATTTGTTTTCTATTTATTTAAATAATGGTGATGTGCTGTCGTACATGAGTGTGACTCTGTAATTTACAATACATTCGTCATTTTTCTTTCTAAGGGCAATAAAGTACATATATCTATGTAAACAGAAAATACTATAGAATTTAATAAGTTAATACCGAAATATCGATTACTCCAGCCTTCCGAATCACTATGTGTCCTTAAGGGTATGCCATCTATGCACTCATATTCAGGTTGTGCCTACCAGTATAATGTTTTTCCTGCTGGTTGTAATGTGAGAGCTTTGAATTCTCCGTCTGAAAAACGGCGTAGTGCAATGGCAACGTACACACTTTATTCTATTTTCATTATTTGAATTTTATTGTTTATTCTTGAGATCTCAGACAGTCATGTATCTAGAATATAGGGGCCGTACTACTGCTGGTGTTGAATTAAATTTAGAGTATACATAATTCATAAACCAAGATCGCTTAAACACTGTTAACTAGATGACCGGTTTCAGCACACTAAAAGTGCCACCATCGGATCTGAATGTAGCTTAACATGCATAAATCATTTGGATATAGCGATACATGAGGTAGACCAGCTGATATAAAATCATTCTCGCAGAAATAAAAATTAAAAAACAGCTGCTCTCATGGTCATTCTATTCCATCATGAGACCATGAGAGCAGTTTCTTTTTTTTTATTTTCATTTCAGCGACAGTGATTTTATATCAGCTGGGCTGCCTCATGTATCGTTATATCCAAATGATTGATACGCGTTAAGCTAAATTCAGATCCGATGATGGCACCTTTAGTGTGTTGAAACCGGTCATTTAGTAAACAGTGTTGGCTTTTGAATTATTTATACATCAGAGTGATCGCCCCACAACACACTATATGTGTTCACTGTAAATTTAGAGTGTTTGCTACGGCCGCATGACGTTTTCGCTGTGTGCACGACCATTCGCCGACAGCCTCTGCTACCAGAGATACGAACACGTCAGGCGGGTTGCGGTGCTGCAGTAAGCCGTCGGAACCAGCCTCCCGCTGTTGGGATGACAGTTATTGCTGAAGCTACTGGTTTCCGGTTATATCGTTTTTCTTTCCACGCCTGTTTACCTGACTGTTAAAACCACTCAAAATAAGCTGTTTATGAAATAGATTTTAGGTTTTTTATTTCCCTTATTTTTTGCAATGAACATAGATATCAAATAAAGATTGAAAAATTTGATTCTCTAAGTTTCAAGATAGGTGGTTTCAAAATATACAAAATATACTCTCCAAATGATTTCAGTTTTTGTGAAACTCAGCTCAAACGAGATGCTGTAATCGCGAATCATACCACTATTTGGGCATCACGATCCGTCAGTACTAAAGAGTGAAAACTGAGGTTGAAGAAATCTGTTTTTCGTGTTACTCTGACAGTTTTCAAGGGATATGAGCCGATAATGGCATATTATGTATACACGGACAGCAAATTAGCTACTTTCTATTTCTATTGAAAACCATGAAAACTGATTACTGTTACCATAATATCTTTCTTAATTTATTATTTCACAGAAACGGCAAATAAATCTTTAATCTCTTAAAGCAAATAAAACATTGTACTTCATGTTTACGTCACGAGTTGAACTGTTTCATGACTGGGGTTGGTGCTTTCCGGCAATTCAATGAATGTCCGGCGACGACATGGAGAAACTACCGTTCGTGGCGCGGGGGGGGGGGGGGGGGGCAAGTCTTGTGTACACAGCACGAGCACGCATACCTTAAGCCACGACACACGGCAAAAGGGACATTATAGTAGCAGCAATGTAGTACCAATTCTTTGCCATGTCTTCGATGCTCGTTTCTGTCGGCAATGTTATTAAAATAGCACTAATCGCTTTCATTTCCTGTAATAACGCATTATATCAAGATATATTTAAAAACTCAAAATTTTAGCATTACTGCTATGGGGAACTGATATTTCGGTATTTAATTCGGCTATTCGTAAAAAATAAACAAGTACCTGTTATAACCGACATGAAACGAGTACCGAAAAATACCAGTTATTCAGCACTAAATTACCGGTATCGGTTTTGAACGGCCAGTTTTCGCCATCCCCATGCAACAGCCGGCACATGAGGCGCCAGTGTCACCACCGACAGAGCACTGAGCGCTGAAAGCGTGTCGTGTTCCACCTGCCTGTTTAATCGTCGGCACCAGAATTCACTTAAGCGCTGGGCCTTGTACAGGCCGTGCCCACTGGTTGATCCAACAGTACACAAGCAGCCGCTCTGGTAAACGCCGACCGCGCCCAGCGACTCATCTGTCAGAGCATTTGCACAGTTCAGAGTAGTGCCCTTCCGGTATCAGTTCCACATCGACTCGGAGGCCAACCAAGATTAACGGACAGCTACTCGCCATATGTCATTCCTTCCTTTACTTCATACTAGCCTGCATCTATCGATCAACGATCACTTACTTCCCAAGTATAACTGACGAAAGAAATGACGCTACTTACTAAGTATTATCTTTCCTTGTAACTCACTCAAGAACTGAGGAAATACGGAGAGTTACTTGCGAAGAGTACTTCTTTTTATAAATAACCATGAAGAGTCATTGTATAGCAACTATCAGACAGTGGCCCAACAGTGCTTCATTCTGAAATGTTGTGTGTTTCCAGTGTATGTAACTCTTAATAAAGAGATCACCGAGCGAGGTGGTGCAGTGGTTAGCACACTGGACTCGCATTCTGAAGGAAGACGGTTCAATCCCGTCTCCAGCCATCCCCATTTAGGTTTTCCTTGATTTCCCTAAATCGTTTCAGGCAAATGCCGGGATGGTTCCTTTGAAAGGGCACGGCTGATTTCCTTCCAAATCCTTCCCTAACCCCAGCTTGCGGTCCGTCTCTAATGACCTCGTTGTCGACGGGACGTTAAACACTAACCACCCCCTCGTAATAAAGAGTGCTGTGTTGACTACTTGGGAGCAGATAAATTCTTCACGCGTCAAACGCCAGTCACAACCAACTTAATTGCTGCTGGTATTACTGGGTGCATCGTTAGCGGTAATAAGACGGAAGATACGACATAATTCTTCTTATGTACATTGCCCTGTGTGAGCTAAGACACTACTCGTTGCAGTGCCTCAGCAACGGTGCTGTTCGAGACGAATAAAGCGGAATAACGAAGTAATGGGTCGGAATAAGTATTAACGACTTTAATCAACTTGTTCGAGTTGTTAGTCATAGAGATCTTGCGAACATACAACCCAGTTTTCTAAAAATCTGTTGATATTATTGATTATTCATTTCGTGTCTATTTACCCCTTACACTAGCAGATATTGTTTTACTGTAATGCTGAGAGGATACATCTTCACCCTTAGCTTGTTTATTAGTATCGTTCTTCTTGTCGGAACACGATTTTGGCATATGTATTTCGTACTTTGTTACTGGTGGTGAGAATAATTCATTATGTGGAATCTTTGATTTCAATCTGCCTTCCTATCCTAATTGACCTTATATCCTCATTTGTGCTGTTTTATGATTTACTTATGATTGGACGGTTTGTGTGTGCATGGTGACAAGTGCAGGAAGGCATGGATAGTGCATGTGTAGTCACTGGTAATCTTTGACCAGTCTCTTGCTTGTCTAAAGTAAATCGAAGGGTGCCTCTATTCCTAAACAGTGGAGATTCTGGCTGGTGTAGCAACAGGATACCCCCACCACTGACCAGATGGAGGCCTCCATTAAAGGCACCCTGATTCTGGAAATTTGGCTCTGTTTTCTGTTCTGAATAGTTGACTTTGGTTTGTGCTCCGAGTATTTTTCTGCAGATTGGTATGAATGTGAAATAAGCGTATAATTAGAAACAGTGTTTGTAAATTTTTCAGGATAACTACTATGACAAGCAGAGGGGGATGGGATAGAGATTTTCGGGATCTTGATGCAATTTTAGGCAGGCTAATCTGGGAACATTAGAATATTTCGTTTCAGACCCATGCTCCATTTTTTGGACATGATTAACTGCATGTGTTAGATGAGACAATATTGTGGGTTAGTTTCTAAGCTGAGATTATTTAAGGACGCCGTGTGAAGATATTTGGTTAGATAAAACACATCCTTTAAATTTACTTATAGCCATTGTGAGAGGGAGCCGTATGGGCAAAGCAGACCACAGACCAGAGGTACGTGAGCCACTCTTAATTTTAGGACTGCATGTGTGATATAGACATGTGAAATTCTTTTATCATTTTTTCAGAAATTTAAATTTTTATGTTAACATGAGACTGAAGATGGGCTTTGTCTTCACTACACATATGGGGGATTCAAGACGGACAATCACCAATGCCCTGTGGTTTGAGTAGGGAAATTTGTGTGATTAAAATAATTTAAATAAGTAATATCGTCAGAAGCTTTTAATTGTGTACTTTATGAGAAAAGTAAGGGTGAATACAATAGCCATTTACCCAGTGGCTGCTCGACGGCCACATAGCACTGGGAAATGCGCACGGTAGCTCCAAAGATCTAACTTTGTCAGGAAAAATATTGTGTGTGAAATACTGAGCGTGTGGAGTAGCTCTGATTACATAAAATTGTTAAGGGTTTCGTAGCCAATATAGAAATACACAAACACAAGAATAGGTTCAACAAGAAAGAAGAAAGCCTTATGGTAAACGGATCCTGGCTTCCCGTGCTCCAGCGAATGACCGTTGCAGGTAGGAAGAAGAGAACCGGAGCGGAAATGACCGCAGGGAAGCCCTTGTATGTTGACGCGAGTCAGGTATTTATAGTCGGCGGCCACGAGCGCGGCTCCAGTTCACCACCAGCAATGGCGGCGAAGCTCTCGCAATGCCAACCACTCGTGCTGGTGAAACGTCAGAAAAATCATCAGACAAATGTTGGCCGAAGAATCCGAGACAGTAGCCAACAGGCAGTTCGTCGGCTGTGAGTATGGTGCATAATATGAGAACGAAAAGAATAAATAGTTAACAGCAGAACGAGGGATACGGTGCATAAATAACTTGCTTAAGATAATCTGTTCAAGGTACGAGGCCTACTCTGAGAGCAGGGACAGATCGGTCGCAAAAGGGAAACCACTGCGAAAATCAAAAATGTTCTATTTGTAACACTTAGCTACACTTCCAGCTACTTCTCCACATTGTTGAGGCTCAGATTTAGATATTTGTCGTAGCGTTGTACTAACTTTCCCAAACCTCCATCATACAAGACAGTCACCTGTGCTTCCTGCTAGTTCCCTAAGCTGGTCTACAGCTCAATGTCTGTCTCAGAACATTGTGTTCACAGCCAGAAATTCATGTTAGCAGAGATGAGACTTTGGGAGAGTCAATTATGGGCTCTATTATGGGTGATCAAACACTTCCCATTGAAAACACTGCAGAAGCATCTTCATTGCCCCTGCGTGCTAGGGCCGAGAAACGCCAAGCAGAAGAAAACACATGGCAGCTATGTTATGTGGGCGGCATGACATCAGGTGAAATCTCACACCTGGCCCTCACACACGGCGGGAGACACTATTGTTCTAAGCATCTTTACGTGCTCGCTGTGTGATCAGATCTGTAAGGGGTGACGTGACGCGATCGACGGACGCACTAGAGGCACTACCCAACGCATCTGTGCAAAGCGTCATCGGATTTTCACTGTGGTTTCCACTTACCACCCCATCGGACCTCACTTTCCTACAAGCCCTCCTTTTAAGGGAAGACAAGGGTACCTACAATTTGACTGTAGGTCAGGGATCTGAACAGTCGTCCTCCAGTTTTAGAACCCAGTGTCAAAACACTGATGCAACTTGCTCTAGAGTCCAGAGACTGGTTCTCATGAAACGGGAGAAAAACGGTTGTGTATCGAGAAACTCGATTACGAAAGCAACAAGGGAAGGACGTGGTATTACTAAGGAAGTACCCAAATGCAAATAAAAGCTTTACTTCTGTATTAAAGATGCAAGCTGTTCGACCTAGGTTATAATATTGTTTCATTTTGATGTTTGTATTTCGTAATAATGTACGCAACACATGGTACAAAAAACAGGTCCGAACGCTGTTGCAGAGGCAACGTAAAAAGCATGCGAAGTTCAGAAGAACGCGAAATCCCGAAAACTGGCTAAAATTTACAGACGCGCGAAGTTTTGCACGGACTTCAATGCGAGATGTCTTTAATGGGTTCCACAACGAAACATTGTCTCGAAATTTGATAGAAAATCCTAAGAAATTCTGGTCGTATGTAAAGTACACAAGCGGCAAGACGCAGTCAATACCTTCGCTGCGAAGTGCCGATGGTAGTGTTACCGGCGACGGTGCCGCTAAAGTGGAGCTACTGAACGCAGTTTTCCGAAATTCCTTCACCAGGGAAGACGAATGGGATATTCCAGAATTTGAAACACGAACAGCTGCTAGCATGTCAAATCGCTCCATACGGGCAAGTCTTCAGGACCAGATTGTATACCGATTAGGTTCCTTTCAGATTACGCTGATACAATAGCTCCCTACTTAGCAATCATATACAACCGCTCGCTCACCGATAGATCTGTACCTACAGATTGGAAAATTGCGCAGGTCGCACCAGTGTTTAAGAAGGGTAGTAGGAGTAATCCATCGAACTACAGACCTATATCATTGACGTCGGTTTGCAGTAGGGTTTTGGAGCATATACTGTACTAAACATTATGAATCACCTCGAAGGGAACGATCTATTGATACGTAATCAGCATGGTTACAGAAAACATCGTTCTTGTACAACGCAGCTAGCTCTTTATTCGCACGAAGTAATGGGTGGTATCGACAGGGGATCTCAAGTTGATTCCGTATTTTTAGATTTCCGGAAAGCTTTTGACTCCGTTCCTCACAAGCGACTTCTAATCAAGCTGCGGGCCTATGGAGTATCGTCTCAGTTGAGCGACTGGATTCGTGATTTCCTGTCAGGAAGGTCGCAGTTCGTAGTAATAGATGGCAGATCATCGAGTAAAACTGAAGTGATATCAGGTGTTCCCCAGGGAAGCGTCCTGGGACCTCTGCTTTTCCGGATCTTTATAAATGACCTGGGTGACTATCTGAGCAGTTCTCTTAGGTTGTTCGCAGACGATGCTGTAATTTACCGTCTAGTAAGGTCATTCGAAGATCAGTATCAGATGCAAAGGGATGTGACAGGTGGCAGTTGACGCTAAATAACGAAAGGTGTGAGGTGATCCACATGAGTCCCAAAAGAAATCCGTTGGAATTCGATTACTCGATAAGGCTGTCAATTCAATTAAGTACCTGGGTGTTAAAAATACGAACAACTTCAGTTGGACAGACCACATAGATAATATTGTGGGGAAGGCTAGCCAAAGGTTGCGTTTCATTGGCAGGACACTTAGAAGATGCAACAAGTCCACTAAAGAGACAGCTTACACTACACTCGTTCGTCCTCTGTTACAATATTGCTGCGAGGTGTGGGATCCTTACCAGGTGGGATTGACGGAGGACATCGAAAGGGTGCAAATAAGAGCAGCTCGTTTTGTATTGTCACGTAATAGGGGAGAAAGTGTGGCAGATGAGATACCCGAATTAGGATGGAAGTCATTAAAGCAAAGACGGTTTTCGTCGCGGCGAGATCTATTTACGAAATTTCAGTCACCAACTTTCTCATCCGAATGCGAAAATAGTTTTTTGAGTCCAACCTACATAGGTAGGAATGATCATCAAAATAAGATAAGTGAAATCAGAGCTCGAACAGAAGGGTTTAGGTGTTCGTTTTTCCTGCGCGCTGTTCGGGAGAGGAATGGTAGAGAGATAGTACGATCGTGGTTCGATGAACCCTCTGCCAAGCACTTAAATGTGAATTGCAGAGTAGTCATGTAGATGTTGGTGTACTAGGGATACTACTTCCATTAGTTTGTCTGAATACTTGCAATATTTACGCAACTAAAGCAAATGAACGTGGCCTTATATTTTTCGTTGGTGGTCAACGCTTGGTCCGCTGAACCTGCAACTAACAAGGTGTAAAATTGCTCCGTTTCCTGTCAGACGTCAGACCCGTTACTTGCTAGTCCGCTGCGTTGCAACTGCCGGTAATTGCACCAGCTGCAACCACGGTTGGCAGCCTAGGCGCTCGGGACAGGGTGACAAACGATCCGCTGTCAGCCGCCACCGTCTCCAATCCCACCCCGAGCGTGGCTGCGTCCGTCTCGGGCCAGATCTCTGACGCTGTAGGCCGGCCCTGCCCAGTTAATTGTTTGGTCAGCCGACTCATTCGTCTTCATCTCCAGCGGCCCAGTCAGTAATTGCCTGTCATGCCTGTTTTACGCTCTAAATAACAGCTTCTGTCAACCTAGAAGCGAATGCGTATCCCATCGCTTGGAAGACACTTGACTTGATCGTTGTTATGCTTTACAACACAGCGAGCCTGCGGTAGATACTAGCGCTGGAAAATGATGCGTCGCAGCATGTACGACTATTGAATTTTGTGGAGCGCTAAACAGAGGTGCCGATAGTTTCTACATGGTGTCATCGGTTGTTGTAAAATAAATTTCCTTTACATCATGTCTGTGGTCGTCAGACTACCGGTTTCGGTCTACATTGACCATCTTCAGATCTGCAGAAAAATATAGGGAAAACACAAATATACTAGCAGACTGTCTACAGCTTAAAACAACAGGCTTATAATGCGTGGGGTATATCCGACCTAGTAGTTTCTTGTGGCTATAAAACACCTATCAAAGGTCGGATCTTAATGTTATATACGTTAAACCACAGGTAATATAAAGGAGCAACTGTTTGAAAAATACTTTTGTTATACCATCAATAGGTTTTGACGTATCAGTATTTTAAGAAACGTCCATTTTTGCCATTTGCTAAAATGATGGGGTAAATCCGACCCCCTATTAGTTTGGCTGATTTTGCGCAGAAATAGTTCTAAATGAACGGTGTTTTGGGAAATAATTATAAGCAATTATGTTTTTTTACATAAATGAAAAAATGTATTCAAAAAAATAACAATGTTTAGAGTATTAAATGTACTGAAAGTTAAATGAATGTAAATTTTCATTGAAAAAAGATGATTTCATTGCACGCCAGTTGTTTCCATAAATAAATAATTCCATGCACATAAACGATAAAAAATAAGCGGTCAGATTTTCCCTACCATTTAGCTGTCGGCTTTACCGCACCATGCCATTTTTCATTTAACACAAATAGAAACGATACATAAACTGCACTACAAAATAACTTACCGTTTGTTTTGCGATCGTTTTATTTAATAAGGTAGATCTAGTGATGCAACATGCACAAAGATTAAATTGAAACATTCGAACACACACTTGTTGTCTTTTGAGTATGTAAATGTAACATGCGTCAAAGGTGTAAAGGTGACATTTTCCTTATTTAGATTGCTCTATATGGTAACACTAATTCGAAATCGCTCCGCTTTGCCGTTTCTTACAAATAGAGGGCGGTCCAGTTTACCCACCCGGTCGGATTTACCCCACCTTACCCTATGCCTGTGGTAGCGACATCTGGCGAACTTGTAACACAAACATTTTGTACCTACTGCACGGCAGTTTGTTCGGGTCACTGTTCAATTCGCGACAATGTTGCAGCTTGTGAAATTGGTGGTTGTGTTCTCATTAACAGCTGACTGTCAGGAAATTCTCACATCTCTAAAACAAATGTGACATTTAAGGTACCTAATTTTCATCAAGAAATCATAGATATCCTTTCACTCTGTGGTGGACTGCGTGCTAGTTTGAAACTTTCTGTGTCATTAAAAACATATGTTGTGGACAGCGACTAAACCCCAGAGTAATGCCTACAATGCTCCTATTAAGTGAGCTACCCAAGTAGGTCTCACATACCAAACTGTCAATATTACTTCTGGCAGGGATTAGGCAGTAAACTGCATTAGCCTGAGCCGGTGAGACCGTTTCCAGAATGAATCTTTCCGTAGACAGTTGAGTGTGTCCTACTTTGAAACTTCCAGGTGAAACTTGCCTCTTCATTCAGCAATTCCATTTCTTTTCAATGCATTTTTCTTTTATTAGATCGTAACAGTTATCTTTGCACGAAGTTATACCCTTCTGTTATATTCAGCTTCTAGTGATCGATATAAGTTCTTTGAGCGAGCTCTTCTTGTGGATACTGAGTCTATTTCTCGTCTTTGGAGAGTCAGTTTGTCTTTCGGCCAAATGAGAAGCCTTTGCAAATTAGAACTCAAGACGTCCTGTTTCTTTCAGACAGTATTCACCATTCCTGTTCTGTTGTTCTTTTTTACGGAAGTTATTACACTGACGCACGTTATCTTTTCAGTCTACCATGCTGCAGATACAAAGTTATCACCCTACCCTGAATCATGAAAAGTAATTGCCATGTTTAGACTCCTGTGTTGAGAACCTAATATTACGACCATTCATTGTGAAAATGAATCTTGTATCCGTTTCTTTGAGCAATCCTTGGGCTTGCAAATCAGTTCTCTTCTTTACTTAACAAATACATGTATTTGTTAACGAAATTCTTTCTCAGTTATTTCCGTCCAAATGAATTTCTTTGTTACTTATGCTGGATATGGAGGCATGGTTCATGATCGTCATCTTAATGTCATTCGTGGTTTCGATTCACGGACCGTAAATTTTATGATGTATCAGAGGCCATGTATTGAACTTAAGTCGCAAAACATCAGTAATACGTAGTAATTCCTTGCATGCTATCAGGTTAGACATGCAGAAAAGGTAGGTCGAAGAGTGTTGTTTCGACGATTGTTGCTTGCCGGATGTGTTGCAAAATGAAGTCCCACGTTACTGTGATGTTTAGTGGAAGTGATAATTATAAACTGTGTGATGATTTTTACTTGTCAGTTACTCTTTTATGCTGAAACAAAATGATTACGAAAATTAAGGAAACATCGTTAGTAGCACTGCTGGGTGCTTACAGTTCTCAATCACCGCCATGTTGAATCGTATTTCATTGATCAATGTTTAAGCTTTTCCTAATCTAAACCCATGTTCTGTTGTGCTAAATCGTGTAAGTGTTTGTGTGTGTGTGTGTGTGTGTGTGTGTGTGTGTGTGTGTGTGTGTGTATGTGTGTGGGTGTGTGTGTATGTGTGTGGGTGTGTGTGTGTGTGTGTGTGTGTGCGCGTGTGTATGTGTGACTATTGCCATTAAATATTACGGATCACATTGCTTCAAAAATCGTTCAAATGGCTCTGAGTACTATGGGACTTAACTTCTGAGGTCATCAGTCCCCTAGAACTTAGAACTACTTAAACCACCTAACTAACCTAAGGACATCACACACATCCATGCCCGAGGCAGGATTCGAACCTGCGACGTAACGGTCGCGCGGTTCCAGACTGTAGCGCCTAGAACCGCTCGGCCGCTCCGGCCGGCCCACATTGCTTCTCCTAATTGTTTTCTGGGGCGTATGATTTATACTTACTGCACAGTTTAAAGAGTCAGGGCTTAGCTGTCACTACGTGCAGGAGTAGTTCACTTCTTTTTACACAAAACGCGCCTTATACTAGCAACTTAAAACTGTGTGCATGCCCGAGGTTCAAATCCGCCATGAAATTTCAAATCAGTATACATTGCGTTGGAGAGTAAATGATTCCTTCTGTCAACAATGCCGTACTCTTTGCTAAGCCATTTCTCCGACGTACACTTTTTTCCAGAAATGGAAATCCCGAACGGTTGTAAAACTATTTTCGATATTATAATAGTCTTATCTAACAGACTTGTCTGTTTTCACTTAAGGTGACTTCTCTATAACCATGCTCTTTGATCTAACACCAATGTAAATTATTTATTCATCATTCATGATAACTTATGTCATTCTAATTAATCTATGAATGTAATTTCAAAAGTCATGTTATGTAAAAGAATGAAAATGTTTTATTTTACTGGTTATTGCACAGGGAGAATAATTTAGTAGTTCTGTAAATCTTTGAGGGAAGTTCCTCCGCAACGGAATCAACTAGGCGGGAATGGAAAAGATAGATCTAGCGGTCGACCTGCGAACCACCTGTGTGGCATGAGTCAGTCGTCAGATAGCAGCAAATAGTGCGCATCTTGTGAACTGCAAGAGGAGAGAACTGGAAGAGCTTATAATACAGCCCGTGATGCGGAAGTAATGCGGCTTGTTATTCATGGCACACTTTGGTTAGCTCTGTACCACGAAAATAAGATGCTAACAAGAGAAGTATCAGAGCCTGTTACACAGGAATAGCCTTGAGTACTATCGCCGCCTTTTTTTGAATAGCACAGGAGATGGATGCTGCCACCACCTTCATGTCAAATTATCAGTTGAGTACTGTATAACTGGGTCCTATCCCAAGTGCCACAATGAATCTGATTATCCTGTTTTACTGAACTGAAAAGCGGTTATCGTCTTTAACAAAAGTTAATAATCTCCGTGGAGTTGTAAAGTACATAACTATTTAGTGAGCGTTAGTTTTGAAATACTCCACGTAGGTTTCGTAAATGGACAGTTAAAGTATTCAGTTCAGAGACTTTTATCGAAATATTAGTGTTTACAATTTCACGTGTTATGTAGTTAATAGTGTTTCTCATGTAAAGTGTTCAGCCACGATCTGACTCCACCGATAAAATAGTGCAGGGTCCCCATGCTAATAACTGAACCAGATTTAAATGTCATATTGCAATAGCAGCAATGAAGAGCGAGCAACTATCTACAAATATTAAATCAATACTAGGAAATAAACAAAAGAAACAATTACTTCATAACTTTTCCAGTAGTAGTAAGTTCCTATAATTAAACTAACAATAGAACGTCTTGTCCAAGTCAGTACTGCTCCACCATTAATAAGTGTTTTACCTATTATCATTATTGTCTTCCTACTGCAGTGTACAAACAGTAAGTGTTGTTGTGAGCCAATTGTCGCCTAAACTTATTAATACTCCTCTGATGTAGTTCAAGTATAGCACTGGTACAGTACTTGTTAAATGGTGTTACTGTCTTGTATACTAGCAGTAAAACAGAAATTCAGTGTCAAGTAAAGTCAACCTACGTAGTTAATTTTCTTTATGAACCATGATAGTACTGGCTACAACGTTGCCTAATTAGACTGGAGAATTTCTTTTCATGTAATTACAATTTACTACATTACTAACAGAACATTGGTTTGATTCCCCTTTCCTTTTGCTATTGTTTCCTCTCAATAACAATCTTTCCAGAGTGAAAAAACATTCCGATGCCTTTCGATTGCACGCAGTCACGGTAGCCAAATAAAAATTCTTTCACAGGAATAAAATCAACAGCGTATTACAGTTTTAGTAGTAACCGGTAGTGTTACACGGGGCTTTTCCCGTGACAGGACTAGTAGTTCTATTAAGCGGAGGAGCGTTACATGGTATGCAGCAGAACTTCTAAGTGCTTGGGATATTCGGAGGGGCGTACTGGTGCTGCTGTATTCTTATTCAGTAGAGCTTTGTCTACGAAGGGCAGAGGCTACGCGTTACGTCTCGCCTGTTTGTTTTCCCACTCAGTCGACTGTAGCTTAGCTGCAGATTTAAATCCGTCAACATGTCCTATCGTCAGAGTGATTCTCGTCAAAAACTGTTATAAAAATATCTTGTTCCTAACAGTAGACTCATCAAAAAGCAGGAAGCAGTACTTGCCGCAGACATTCATCCTCAGCTCTTAAATTGTTGAGATAATATTTCATAAAATCATCGCACTCTGTTGTATTAATAATCGTCATTCTTCGGTAGCTTAAATCTCCAATGGACATCAGTTGTATAATTTTTTTTTCCTTCGACGTCGTCTTGATAATATTTCTCTGCATGATAACGATGTGTGATGAAATACAGTAAAAAAATCTGTGGAGTAAGTTTCCTATTTAGGTTTTAGAAGCTTATTTACAGTATAAAACCAACAGATACAGATCATGATGCATCTGGCGTTTACAAAATTAACTTCAGACAACGCAAAAAGCATTATGTAGGATAAACAGGCAGAAATTTCGGAATTCGTTTTATGTAACATTTAGACTGCTACAGACGGGACAAATGTCACAAATCGGTAGTAGCAACACACGTTAGAGAGGCAGAACAAAAGAACGGATATTATGGAAGAATGTAAATTTTCATTCATAATACAAATTATGGAGATAATATTATTAATTAAGTAATGGAATCCAAAAACTCAGAATCCTTTAGTATAATTAAAACTGACCTCATACAACAGATTAAACACGTGCCATGGCGTATATCGATATGAAATGCGATAGTCGATACTGATCGACGCGCCGCAAGAGCGCCATTTTGTATTAGGTGCATAGAGTTTACACGTAAATATAAAAATTTGTGCAGTGAATTACGTCGAAAAGCAGTGGAAAAAAAAGCGCAATAATGTAAATTCTCATTACATCTTCGCCAGTGTACCAATGATTAGAACGTAGCTTTGCGATGCCAGTAATCTTAAGGGAACAGCTGTCAAATAAGAAAGTGTATCACATCATTTTCGCAAAACTGTCTGCGTCCATACCAGTAGAAGACATCACCGGATATCAACACAAGGCCACCGCTGCCCCCCTCCCTCCAAATGCACCAACAACCTCACCAGCAACCGACACCAAACAGAAAGTTCCATATTAATTTAGTTTGAAGGATTATACTTTTGTGTAATAATTTTTTCTACGTATAAACGTCGGGCCGGCCGAGGTGGCCGAGCGGTTCTAGGCGCTACAGTCTGGAACCGCGCGACCGCTACGGTGGCAGGTTCGAATCCTGCCTCGGGCATGGATGTGTGTGATGTCCTTAGGTTAGTTAGGTTCCAGTAGTTGTAAGTTCTAGGCGACTGATAACCTCAGAAGTTCAGTCCCATAGTGCTCAGAGCCATTTGAAGCCATATAAACGTCGGAAGATGAGTAAAACATGTCCGAAATGCTTTGCAATATATTAAATTAAACATGAAAAGATAAAGAATACTGGTAGCAGAAAATACAAATAATTGATTATTCCACAATTACCTAACGTAGCCAGTATGGCTTCAAGTAATTAGTATTATACAAAATCAACAACGAAAAGAAGGCAACACAGATTAGAAACAATTTCCGATTATTTATTAATAACAACGTAAAATGACTGAGCTTCAGTATGAAGATTATATGTCGTCCTAGTTCAAGTTTCACTTGCACTGAAACGTCTTTCACAGTTGTGTACTGCTGAAAACAGTGAACGATGAATACGATTATTTTTGAAATGTCCTCTGTTGTTCTTCTTGACGGTGGCTGCATGCAACGTTCTGACGCTTTCTTAAGGTCTGGCGATACTGTGTGGTGCTGTTGATGATAACTGACTCTTATACAGATTTTTGTGAGGCGTGCGTCGTCTTATATCCACCTTTGGTAATGACTGCCCACTTGATAACTACTTTAGTGACTTATGGCGGAAGCATAAAAATATCCTTGTCCTGTGGCGCCCTCCCTCAGCACTAGCGTGAACTAGACGCGGACTGAGGAGAGAGCAGCTCGGTACTCTTTTTACAGGGTCCAGTCACTTTAATGTGACCGCAGCCCAATTTGGAAATCAACATCTAATAACCATTCACAGAGGAAAAGTTGCTGCACTAGTAGTGGAGGGTATATAAAGCGTGTTGGGAAGGGGGATCAGGAAAACAGTGCAGTCCAATTGTTGTCATAATACGGAAATGGAGCGATTTTCCTGATATCCAAAAGGGGATGCTCATGGCCACAGATGACATCGGTTATGTTTGTGTACTGTTAGTGTGCCACTGTGGATAAAGTATACCGTACATGTGAAACATGAACTTTTCCCGGCGAATTGAATCTTCAGATAGCTTACGGGTTTGCTGCCGTGTGACGTCGTCGACCACCGCCGATATTTCGACAGGGGCACACCATGCCGTTCTCAAGGCACAACTGAAAGGAGGAAGCAATGTGCAAGGTATTTTAATACCTCGGTTCACAGAGGAGAAAGAAGGAAGGTACCACATACAGAACAAGTAACCGCAGAGTCAACACACAACCAAAGATAACCAACATGAGAAATATCAACAGTGACTATTAATCAACAGGTGAGATAGCACCAATTCTGTCCCTCTGTTTTTCGATGAGAGACAGAGCCGGATTCCAAGCAGCATTTAAACAAAATCCACCATCTCTCTTTATAAGGTTGCTTGATAGGCTGATTTCAACAGCTTCCTTAATAACACCATCCCAATAACTGGACGTGCAAGCCAGAATCTCCGAGTTGTTGTATTCCATAGGATGACCAGTGTCAAGCCAATGTTCTGCAATAGCAGATTTGCTCGGCTGTTGTAAGCGTGTGTCACGCTTATGTTCAATACACCGCTCTTCCGCAGTCCTGATTGTCTGACCAATATATGACATGCCACAACTGCAAGGAATACGATAGACACCAGACTTACGCAAACCAAGACCATCTTTAACGCATGCCAACAGAGCCTTAATCTTGGAAGGCGATCGAAAAACATATTTCACATCATATTTCCGCAAAATACGGTCAATCCTGTTGGAAATGCTTCCTGCGTCAGGCAAAAAGGCCGTAGACGTTGGTGCTACGTCGTTGATATCGTCACTCACCCGTTGCACAGAAGGCTGATAGCACAACGCACGTTTGATTTGCCTCTCACTATAACCATTGTGACGAAAGGTGACTTCGAGATGTAATAGCTCAGCTGCCAATCTTTCAGATTCTGAGATAACGTGGGCCCTGTGAACCAACGTACGAAGTACTCCTTCACGCTGAGCTGGATGGTGATAACTATCAGCTCGCAGATACTAGTCAGTGTGAGTAGGCTTCCTATAACAGTATGTCCCAACGTACCATCAGTCTTCCTTCTGGCCAACACATCAAGAAAGGGAAAGCGGTGGTCGACGACGTCACCCGGCAGCAAACCCGTAAATTATTTGAATATACCGCACATGGTTATGGCGCGATCGATAGTCGCTACCGAGGCAACTGTGGTGCATCACAGGCCACAGACGACGAGGGCGAACGATGTGTACGGGGGAATAAAGTTGCAAGTGTTGATGGTTCAAATGACTCTGAGAAGTATGGGACTTAACATATATGGTCATCAGTCCCCTAGAACCTAGAACTACTTAAACCTAACTAACCTAAGGACATCACAGAACACCCAGTCATCACGAGGCAGAGAAAATCCCTGATCCCGCCGGGAATCGAAGCCGGGTACTCGGGCGCGGGATAAATAACGTTGTGTGTTCCATCAGACAGGTGGCCGTTGGCGTGTACAGCCCTACAACAATCGCCGGACTGGTCCAGGCCGAAGGAGGACGCGTTTCAGTCTGGTAAATGTTTTCGTGGTATTCTCTGGCTGATATCGTTATTCTGGAAAGCACAATGGATCAACTAAAGTATGCATATATGGTTTAGTACCATGTCCACCCCCACATACATTTCCTTTGTTCTTGGGGCGGTACCCATCTACAGCAGTACAATCAACGTGTCACACCGCTCACAGAGCTCCAGGATGAGTTCACCATGGTCTTATGGCCACCAAACTCCGCGGATTTAATCCTAGTGGGGAATCTGCGGGACAACTTCAATCGGGCTGTTCATGCTATGGGCCCACAACCGAGAAACCTAGCGCAACCACGGGAGTCAGCATGGTTTCTCAACCTTGTTGGTACGGTCCAGCACATCACTGACTCTTTTTCCTGCACGTCAGAACTGCACTGTGTGATTGTTCGGGCTTTTGACAGGTGGTCTACCGAAAGCCACCACCACTGATCACACACTTCTGCTGCGTCTGTATTAATAGTTCGCTTTTATTACCTTTATTTAGTGTTTGCTGGACTCTGGCAGGAAACAGGCATACAATGATCAAATTTATGGAGTTAAGATTATATTATATGAAGGAAAAAAACTTACAGGGGATCACAAGACATGCATTCTTAACTCTTATTTACAATTAAATTCGTTGCTCGATATGTATCACAAGATTTGGAAGTGGTGGAATATAGATTTTTCTTTTATTTATTGCATGTGGGCCCCCTGAATGCAGTTGCGTGTATACAAAAATTGACATCCAGCTGTTGAGTGGAAAGTCATGTCGCAGCTGGTTAGACGCAAGACTTCATACACCATAGTGTTACAAGCAGCACTGACTGCTCTCCCAGCCCTGCCAGTATTTAGTTCGTCAAAATACCTGTAATGTGATTCTGATGATGCCTTATACACAAACACCTTAAGGTTTGCAGTTTAAAAAACAGAAACATAAAGTGACGGAGACGGAGGTTTACATTAAACAGAGAGAAAGAAGCTTAGTGCTGTAAATTTGTCACGGAGGAAATTCTCACCACGTATTTTCTCGATAGCGTACGAGTCCGCTTACAATGACGCCAAATCTGCCGTCGAACGATAGTAGTTATTGAGCTGGTCAAAAGCATTGATGAACGAAGATACTTATAGACATATTGGACTCCTACACAGTGAGAGATCAGTACTGAGTAACATCTCACTGGTAACCGAATACTTTCTGTGTTTGTAGCACTTTACATTGTTTGCTATCCACATCTCTGTACGAAGAAGCAACTGCTTTCATCCAGTCTGTGCAAGTGGTAAGAATCTTAAATTTCCATCTGTGATGGCTGTACATACTGTCTTTTTTAAATTCGTACTTTGCAAGTGATAGCCTTTCACTCTTACTTTCCATCATATTCCACCTGTGCCTCTAAAACGACCACTTGCAGGGGTACAGTACCCTTCCATAGTATCGATCATACGCTCCACGCAGCGATCATGAACTAAATCAAAGAGTCCAGTGCACTCAACAATGTGTGAATGGGTGAGAGGGAGTCGTGTGTTAGAGTCCGTGAGTGGAAGTCGCTTGTGCGAGAGGCTAGAGACGGTTGCTCGGAAGTGAGACTGGAGATTAGTGGTACAATATAGGTGTAATAGCACGCAGTATTTGATTTCTGTTTAGTCTTTATAAATGTCTACTTACAAAAAGGGTGCTTCAGTTAATAAAATCCAGTATTTGTGACAAGACATGTTATCAATCAGTAGCTTCCCTTAGATTTCACAATAACAGAAGCGCACGACAATGAGTTTGATGCAAAGGAGCTATTACTGATTAAGCTAAATTTATTAAATATAACGTCATCTTCAGCGTACGCGAATAATAAACGGGGGTAGGTTATACACAGTAGTTGATATCAAACCGTTTCTAGACATTTCTTCTCCTAATCAAAGGACGTGCTGGGCCCAATGCCGATTCAGGTATCTTAATAGTAGATATCTGCAGACATTGCACTCAGGACCTTAATTCTCAACTAAGAAATTTATGAAATTCAAAGCGTCTACCTGTATCCGCCTTTCTAAAGTTTTATATTATGTAATATGATTGATGAGGAATTGCTTAATTCCATATTTCTAATATTATAAAATCTAGCTATAACAGATGCCAACAGTCTTGCCACAGTGGTAATGCCGGTTCCCGTCAGATCACCGAAGTTAAGCACTGTCGGGCTGGTCTAGCACTTGGATGGCTGACGATCCGGTCTGCCGAGAGCTGTTGGCAAGTGGGGTACACTCAGCCCTTGTGAGGCAAACTGAGGAGCTACTTGATCGAGAGGTAGCGGCTCCAGTCTCGGAAACTGACATACTGCCAGGAGAGCGGTGTCCTGACTATATGTTCCTCCATATCCACATTCAGTGATGCCAGTGATCTGAGGACGTCACGGCTACCAGTCGGTACCATTGGGCCTTTATGGTCTGTTGGAGCGGAGTATTTTACTTGTTTTTTAGCTATAACAGGTACAAATGTCTAGTACTTGATATCGAATATAAAGTTCATATATACGTACCATCTTGCGCTAACATACGCTAATTTTGCAATGATGACTTCAAAGTGGATGGCAACATTAATTTTCTTATAAAACACTGTTACCTGACACGGCTTCCTCGTTTCATGGAAAAGCAAACATTATAAATAATGTTCTCTCTGATTTCTGTCAAAATTTCAGTGATAGACACTGTAATCGATGTACAAATATTGCATGATTTTTTTTCGTTGACACGTAGAGGCTAGAGATTTAAATTAGTCCATGGAACTTTTTATACCAGGGGTATTCGGAAAGTATGGTCAGATCGGTCGCGAAATGGAAACTACTGTGAAAATACGATGCAGATTTGCACAGATGTGTTGGGTAGTGTCTCTAGCACTCCCGTCAATCGCCTTACGTCCTCTTTTCAGTTCTGAGCGCACAGTGAGCACATAGACATGCCTAGAAAATTGTGTCTCCCACCAACTACGAGTCCCTGGTGAGAGATTTCACTTGAAGCTATGCAGTCCACATCACATAACTGTCATTCGTTTTCTTGTTCAAGACAATTCTCAGCCGCATTCTGCAGGTGCAATGAAGATGCCCCTGCAGCGTTATCAATTGGAAGGGTTTGATACCCACAATACAGCCCGTAATTGGCACCCTCTGAGTTTTATCTTTGTTCGCTTGAGCAGCTGGCTATGAATACATCATTGTGGCACAGACAACGAGCTGCAGGCCAGTGTAGAGAGTTGGTGGAAAGCACTGGCGGCTGTCTTCTACAACGAGTTTATTAGAAAGTTGGTACAACGCTACGACAAACCCCTAAGTCGGATCGGTGTCTATGTAGATAAGCATCTTGAAGTTTAGCTAACTGTTACAAATAAAACGTTTTCGAATTCCACAGCGGTTTCCATTTCGAGACCGATCCGTCCCCACTTTGGGAATACGCCTCGTAATGAGGTGGAGAAGTACTTACAGATAGTGTATTCGTAGCGTTTATCGATAACTTAATTAACCACAGCAGATACACATAAAAGAGACTTCAGTTATCACTAATATATTATCCTTCACTATGTACAACAATCTGCCGACGCTGGGGTAAATTTTCGATCCGTGACTACAAAAAAATCACGTGGTTTTGAGGTAAAGGACACGTCCCGTCATGTTAGGACAGCATTTCCATCCGGAAAGGAAGTTCCTAGAAGGTTTCTCGATGAACAACGGAAAATATGAAAGTCTGTGAGCATAATAGCAGGTGAATAAGGTGGATGCCGAATGACTTCCTTGCCAGACTAATGTATAATGTTATTATCAGTGTATCAGAATGAGAGCGGCGGTTATCGTAGAATAGTATCACTTCACGCAGTCTTGCTGGTCTTTGTTCTTGGACTGCGTCTTCAAGACGCCTCAGTTGTTGACAATAGATGTCAGCAGTGATGGTTACACCTGAGGGAAATAATTCCTAGTACACCACACCGTCCCTTTGCCACCAGATGTATAACATTATATTTTGTGAATGAGCACATATCTTTGTACGGGGAATTGCTGCTTTGTTTGGCCTCAGCCATACCTTTCTTTTCGTTACGTTAACATCAAGGCACCATTTATCATCACCCGTAACGATACAGGATAGAAATGGTAGGTGTTGTTCGCGAGCCAATTGATAACGGGGAAGCACAAATGCACATATGGCCACCCACCAAGTTTTAAACCATCCATACCGCATAAAAATGTCAGACGATGGTGGATTTATCACAGTTCATCACATTTATCAGTTCCCGAGTACACCAAGTGGATCATTGTGAATTTATGCCTTTAAGCGATCTTCATCAGACGGCAAAAGTCTTCTCGAACGTGGAAAGTTGCTAATGTCGAAAAGATCGTCCTCAACACGAGAAAACGTCTTTCTTGCCGTGATCTGTCCAATGGCTTTATCCCCATACACGACTCAAATATTTTTATCTACCTCTGCTGTTGTCACCTGTCTACTGACCTCAAACAGAAGAATATGTCAGAAATGTTCCAATTTCTCAACTTTGCACTCCATTTGCTAGCGTCCACAGCCCCCATTCACTGTCTCCAAAAATGGTTCCAATGGCTCTGAGCACTATGGGACTTAACATCTGAGGTCATCAGTCCCCTATAGCTTAGAATTACTTAAACCTAACTGACCTAACGACATCACACACAACCATGCCCGAGGCAGGATTCGAACCTGCGACCATAGCAGTCGCGCGGTTCCGGGCTGAAGCGCCTAGCCGGCCGCGGTGGTCTAGCGATTCTAGGCGCTCAGTCCGGAACCGCGCGACTGCTACGGTCGCAGGTTCGAATCCTGCCTCGGGCAAGGATGTGTGTGGTGTCCTTAGGTTAGTTAGGTTTGAGTAATTCTAAGCTATAGGGGACTGATGACCTCATATGTTAAGTCCCATAGTGCTCAGAGCCATTGGAACCATTTTTGGAGACAGTGAATGGGGCTGTGGACGCTAGCAAATGGAGTGCAAAGTTGAGAAATTGGAACATTTCTGACATATTCTTCTATTTGAGGTCAGTAGACAGGTGACAACAGCAGAGGTAGATAAAAATATTTGAGTCGTGTATGGGGATAAAGCCATTGGACAGATCACGGCAAGAAAGACGTTTTCTCGTGTTGAGGACGATCTTTTCGACGTTAGCAACTTTCCACGTTCGAGAAGACTTTTGCCGTCTGATGAAGATCGCTTAAAGGCATAAATTCACAATGATCCACTTGGTGTACTCGGGTTTAAGTAGTTCTACGTTCTAGGGGACTAATGACCACAGATGTTAAGTCCCATAGTGCTCAGAGCCATTTTTGAAGCGCCTAGAACCGCTTGGCCGCCGTGGCCGGCAACGGTCTCCAAATGACAAAATGTGTAGATCGTGTAGACAACCTCCAAGATGGTGGACCCCGGGCAACGGACTGCAAGAGGAGGACGGCTAAAAGTCTACACAAACGAAGGCCGAACTAGATCTCGTATCTCTCACTGCCTAAATGACATGCAGCGACATCACAACGGCATTTTTAAGAGCCAAACATCGACAAAATCTATAGGACCGTGTGTATGAGTCTTACAGCTAAATATAGAACTAATATCAAGAGATAAATGCCACTATTTGAGCAAAGTAGCGATAGAAAACGAAGGAAATACATCTCGCCGAGGAAACCCGGATAAACACCCGAGCCTTAATAACCGGATATGAAATAGTAAGCATTATACCCGACGATACCTATGGATCAATTGTGCACATTCGTCAAGACATGCAATAATACACGGTGACTGCAAGCTACCAGGAAGAGAACACTGAAATCATAATAACCAACCTAGCAGGAATTACACAATCACAGCGTTATGCTAACCACGTAATGACAAGTGGCAAAATCCTCCTTTACCGTACGTACCGTGTCCTGGAATTTATATAGGGGACTTTAACAGCCACCATGAAATGTGGGGTTGCAGAACAAATGATCCTAACGGGTAAGCTCTTACAGCTTGCATAGAAAATCACCACCACCATCTCAAATACGATGCGAAGGATTTGAAAACCTTTCACTCTGGCCTATGGCAGACTGATCAACAATACATCCCAGTAACCCACACAAAGAAGGTGTTATCAGGTTTCCCTCACAGCCAACACAGACCAGTGATCGTACCCATCGGAATTCAGACTCCTTCATCAGATCTGTCCAAAAACCATGGTGGAACTTCAACAAAGCCAGCTGGACGTCTTATGCGAAGGAAGTTGATGAACATCTCCGCCGGATCCCGGCGACACTAGAAAATTACGCGCTCTTTGTTGGTGTCATTATAGGAGCACAAAAACGCAGTATACCACGTGGTTTTAAGACGGAATATGAGCCCTGTTGGAACAAGGAGACGGAAGAGCTGTGCAAGAAATACGAAGCCCATGGTGAGCCAGAGGTAGGCAACAAGGTACTGCAGTCTCTTAACAGCAAAGGGAAAGAAAGATGGTTGACAACTACCTAAGAACTGGACTTCACCCACAACAAAGTCGCAAAGCATGGTCGCTGCTCAGACGGCTAGAGGCAGCAACACCAAAAATCATCCAGAAACCACAGATCACCCCATCGCGGATTGCACAACACATCAAGTCACGAGCAGACAATGTCCCCCTAGACAGCAGCAGCACAAGACGCTTACAAGAAGAGCTCAAAACTATAGATGGCACCCTCGATGGAAGGTCATCCTTCAGCTCTCCTTTTACTGACGGCGAAGTTTGGAAAGCCATAATATGCCTAAAGCTAAGGAAAACAGCAAGTCTCGAAAGAGTTTTACCAGAATTTATCATCCACCTTGGCAAAAAATGAAGTTCTTGGCTACAGAGATTCTTTACAGACTGCTTGTGCAACGGTCAGGTACCGGAAGATTTTAAGATAGCTGAAACCCTTGAATTCCTCAAACCAAGAAAACCGAAAGACGATTCCTGAATCTATCATCCAATTGCCTTTCTCAGTGTCTGCTACAAACTACTGGAACGGTTAATCTACAACAGGATCTACCAAACAGTTGACAGCAGAGTGCTTTCCTACCAAGCAGGCTTCAGGCAAAACCACAGCTGCTGTGGCAGGAATTAGTGCTCACTTCATATATCGAAGCTGGTTTCCAGAAACGGCTGAAAACTTCAATAGTATTTGTAGATCTAACTACTGCTTACGACGCTGTGTGGCTGGACGGCCTTATGATAGACCTAAAGCGAACTATTCGTTGCTTAAGACTAACAACACTGCTGTCCAAGACGCTGTAAAGCCGATATTTCCGAGTCTGTCTACATGACAAAACGAATAAGTCACATAAACTTAAGAACGGCTTACCACAAGGACCTATCCTGTCCCCACTATTGTTTAACCTGTACATAGGTGACATGCCTGAAACTATATCTAGGAAGTTCTGCTACGCTGACGATACCGCCATTGCGTATCAAAATGTGCCCCAAAAGACCTTAGAGTACCCGTTGACTATTACAGAAATTGGAGATTGTACCCTGAACCTAAAAAAACTGAAATGACGGCTTTCCACCTCAGTAACCGATTAGCAAACCAGCCACTAAACGTCACCTTCTGTAACAAATTAGTTAAAAACAACCCTCATCACTTACGTAAAGGACTCACCTCACATCACTAGCAGAAAAGTTAGAGCCCGGGAACAACATTATCCGGAAACAAGCTGCAACTTCCTGGGGTGCACAAGCTGACACTCTCCGCGCAGCGGCCTTATCTCTCATATATCCTGTGGATGAATACTGCACACCTCTCTGGTACAGGAGTGTGCATGCCAGTAAGGTTGACGTTCAGCTGGATGACACCATGAGAACCGTAACGGACACCCTGAGATCAACCCCACTGCCTTGGCTGTCTGCTCTCAGTAGCATCGTCCCACCACATTTAAGACGACAAGAAGAAGCGGCCCGTGAACGGGAGAAGATTGATAATAAAATGCTTCCCCAAAGGCTACCCACTCAGGAAATACTGCTCAATCCACCCTGCAAGCGTCTTAAATCAAGAAAACCATTCTGGACAGCTCGAGAACCCGAACCATTCGAGACTGATGACGTGTGGAAGGAGAAATGGAAATACGACACCAGCATACTTCGCCGTGGCCTCGAAGACGCAACATGCACACTAGGCTTCCAACTATCTAAAAGAACCTGGTGTGTGCTCAACAGAATCCGATGTGGACATGGAAGAACTAAGTACTTCACGTACAAAATGGGACTCTCAAACTCCTCAATGTGCGACTGTAGAGCAGCTGAACAGTCTGTTGAACTCATTGTAGAGGAATGTTCCAATGGATGTTTCAGTGGAGGCTTGAACGACATAATCAACGCTTCCCCAACAGCACTAGATTGGATAGATTCTCTGGATATCAGTTAGTGATATAATTACTGACTGTAACTTTTGTACATTCCTTTTGTTATGTATAAATATTTCTTTTGTATTGTGTAAATATAGCTCTAAATTGCATGTGTATTTCCATGCGATAAAAAATAAATAATAATAATCTCAAAACATGAAAACGAAAAGTAACACTTAAACAGCCAAACTGATCTAATTTCGAGCCACTACTTTCCTTTACTTGGATTAATATTACTGATTTGATTATCTTTCATAGTGATTACCATTGTGAACTATTGACAGCACCTTATTTTAGGTAATTAATTGTCTTACAGTTTCTTGAAAACATTAATTAATGTAGCACATTAATCATTAAATGTTGTATTATATTTAAACATATCATAAGGCTTATGTTAGATTCAAGTGTCAGGAAGTCGTTTCTGAAAGTATTTGTATGGAGTGTAGCCATGTACGGAAGTGAAACATGGACGATAACAAGTTTGGACAAGAAGAGAATAGAAGCTTTCGAAATGTGGTGCTACAGAAGAATGCTGAAGATAAGGTGGGTAGATCACGTAACTAATGAGGAGGTATTGAATAGGATTGGGGAGAAGAGAAGTTCGTGGCACAACTTGACTAGAAGAAGGAATCGGTTGGTAGGACATGTTTTGAGGCATCAAGGGATCACAAATTTAGCATTGGAGGGCAGCGTGGAGGGTAAAAATCGTAGAGGGAGACCAAGAGATGAATACACTAAGCAGATTCAGAAGGATGTAGGTTGCAGTAGGTACTGGGAGATGAAGAAGCTTGCACAGGATAGAGTATCATGGAGAGCTGCATCAAACCAGTCTCAGGACTGAAGACCACAACAACAACAACAACAACAACAAGGCTTATGTAAACAAGGTACTCATAATCAATGAATATGATAAGTGAAGGATTCTATAGTACCTCAAATTTTTCAACAATAACTGTGGCACGTATACAATGTCAACAACACATCAACATAAACTTTTCAAAGTGGGGTTTGTGAAACAACTACGTAAATGGAACTACTTTCTTTTTAGCTTTACAAATATAGAATATAAACTATATCGCTTCCTGTCATCAGTCGGGGAGGCTAATGTATGCTACGCTCACACTCAGCTTGTATATCCACAGAGCCAAAAATTGCTTACTCCCTGCGGGATTATATCGGTCCTCTGTAACCACCACGTGCGGCGAGCATTTGTGTGGCGTAATTGGATCAAAATGTTACGTCCGATGTAATTTGTGAGCTGACGATTCAGAGCAGCTTTCTACAGAGTTATCAGTTTCCAATCCCTGCAACGGCCTGGCGTTGAATGATTAGGTTCTGCCCCCCGACGTGTAGATAAGATGCGCAATACTGTTTGTTCCTCCCCTATATCGTGTCAGAGTAACACATTTAATTATCAGTGGTTCCTTTGTCTTTTGAATATGTATCAGTTTTTAGAGTACTAATATGCTTATTCGTCACTATTTTACAACTATTTAAGTTCCTGTAGCACTTTAACAAAAAGGCAGTGTCTATAACTTATTAACAAATAAGAACAGTAATAAGTTGGAGGAAAAGTTCACCGTTACACAAATATCTTTGTACAGAACGTCGACTAACCAAGTGACAACGTTAGAAGCTGTGCGAGAATGTTGTTCGGTACGTCGTGTTCTGATACATTCACTTTTTAAACGTAGTTTTTCTGAGTGACACATGCTATCGCGGGTGGATTGTTCTTGGCTCCATAAAATCTGGCGATTCACCAGGTAGCGAGAGAGGAATGTTGAAATTCATATGTGCGTATCCAGGTAGGAATAACTGAACAAATTTGTTTATCAGTGCCTACTCCTTCATGGATTCTAACAAAAATAATGCAAGCGATTTTTTGAAGTAGAACATTAATATTTCTGATGACAGAAGACCAGTTACACTGTCAGTGATGTAAGCACACTCTTTATAAAAAGAAGTCCCACGCGACGTTCATTGTTAAGGTACAAACCAAACGAACAAAGTTGAAGTCACGTAGGGAGCAACACTGTGTACGTCCGGTGTATAGCTATTTGCAAGTTAAATATGTATCAGTTTGCAAGTCCACAAGTCTGCCACAGCGACAGAGTCCCAGTCGTCTTCGGTGAGGAGGCCACAAACACTCTGAGGACCGCAACTGGGCAGCCCCCAGGTTCGCGAAGTTAAACGTGGCTATTTCAATGATCCAAAGGTGGCTCACTAAAGGTCCCACGAATTCAAATGAAGCCTGAATCAAAGACTTGAAGAGTCTGACCATGGGAAGAAACAAAGTGAAGCACGACGGACTACTCTGGCAGGTAGTGCAAGATGATACCATCTGAGTTATAGCAGCGTCCATGCCAACCCAATAGACATGGTGGCAAACGAGACGTTTAGCGAGTACCTTGCATCAGTGTCAAGTGACGAAATGCGTTGCTGGAGAGATGCTGGGATGACCATCCATGTACGGCGCATATCTGCTTCGAAAGCTTCGTCTGACGGTGCCAGTAGGCCTCCACCTCAAGCAGTCGGATCTTTTTGTGGTCTGGCGACCAACCACAGAGTACCAGGAGGAGGATTTCGCAAAGGGTTGGGTCCTCCGTGGTGTGGCGTTCAATGAACTTGGAGTCCATTGAGAGGTCGGCTAAGCCTTCCTCCACTGAGATGTACAGATGGAAAGACTCTCCCTGATCCTTGTCAGTCATGGGGTCCAGACCCAGCGGTGTATGGGAAAACAGATCAGCATTTGTGTGTTGTATCATAGAACCATACTGAATGACACAATTATAATCAACAGGAGCAGGGCCCACCGCTGAAGGCAGTGTGCAATTTTTGTAGAATGTTAGCTGAAGCCTTGAAAAGAAGAAGGAAATGTTTATGGTCGGGGAATGACGTGAAATGACTACTATATAATCAATCAGGGGATTTCGTAAGACCAAAAATGATAACCATTGCTTCTTTCACAGTCTGGCTATAATTTTTGTCAGCGACAGTGAGTGTTTCGAACACGAAAGTGATTGACCATTCCACCTCATCAGTCACGTGGAACAGGACTGTCGCCACCCTGTAGTCTGGCGCACTGTTTGTTAGAATAAAAGGTTTGTGGTGGTCGTGCACTATGAGGCACGAGAAGCTGGAAAGAGTCTGTGTTAACCATCTGAGGAACTTTTCAAACGCCAGAGTCCATTGCCAAAGGATGATATTCTGCAGTAACCGACGTAGTGTCTCGGTAATCGTGGCTGCATGGGAGATAAACTTTCGGTAGTAATTCATTTGTCCCAACAGATTTCAACTGGCAGATGTTGATAGGAACCAGAAGTTTTCGTACTGCCTCGCTGTACTGAGGCATGGGGCGGATGCCAAAAGTACTGAAAATGTGTCCAAGATATTCAACTTTATGAACAACATTTGTCCTTGTTACATTTTTGACTGGCCTATTGGAGGAACGTTGTTGGTCGGATACTGGGCATGTTTGCTTGCGACGAGGATGTAGTCTGAGTGATTTTCCGTTACCGGTAGATAGCGAGTGAGATGATCCAGATATCGTTGAAATATCTCCATGTCGCTGGCTATACTGAAGGAATGCCTGTTACACTAGAAAAATCAAATAGAAATGTCGATGATAAGGGTGCGTCAGGGTTCTTCGTCCAATGGCAGTAGAACGTATACATCCCTCAGGTCCATTTTTGAGAACACTTTTCTACGTGCTAGAGGACTATGATGTCCTCCGCCGTATGTATCAGGTACATGTAAATGAGTGATTAAATACTGAAACGTCTACAAACGTGTAAGACACTATTACTTTTTTCACCAGTGGCTGTTTGAGATTGAGGTGTGCATGCCCTCCTCCATGAGGCGCTGTAATTTCCCATGAAGCTTATCCCTGAGCACATAAGGAACTTCGCTAGCCATAAAAATCATTGACAGTGCCAGTGGAAGGAGGGTTAAAGGTTTGTAGCCAGGGAGTTGACTGTAGCGCTGGAGTCACGAATTTCTAACGGAAGTGCACGAAAAAGGTCCATGTCTAAGAGACTAAAAGCAACTGGGGCATCAACAACCAAAATCCTGGCCATGTCTAATGACCGGAAAGCTGGTGGCACTGACTGGAAACCGTTGAATGTGAAACCGATCTTGAAAAGGCGGGAGGAGATATCTTGAGGCAACAAGGAGTTGGACACCAGACGCTTGATCAGGAGTTGGTGGGTGCACTGAATCTATTGTAGTAGTATCAACATCTGGACAGAGAGATCCATTGTTTCCATCATGCTGCAGCAAACGTTATAATGAACACACTGTCAAGCAGAATACACACGAGGGCACTGATTTTTTGGATTGGAGGACGCACGTGCGCTTGACGTGAACACCAAACCTCATCGCCAACTGATTTGTCCACCGATGGCAGTGCAAAAAATAACCAGAACAATTTTATTTATCAAAGGTTAATGGCACTTATTTTCCAACGAGGATTCAAAACATAAAATAGGTCTCTTCCTGAAATGAAAATGGAAATGAGCGGTTGGTGTCATTGGCCGGGAGGACAATTATGGGGCAGGTCCGGCCGTCTTGGTGCAGGTCTTATCACATTCGACGCCACACTGGGTAACCTGCGCGCCGGATGGGGGTGAAATGATGATGAAGACAACACAACACCAAGTCCTTGAGTGGACAATATCTCACACCCAGCCGGGATTTGAACCCGGGCCCCTGATGACGGCAGTCCGTGACGCAGACCATACAGCTATCGGGGCGGACGCCTTCTTGAAATGGAACAATAGTACCTCTGAAAGTGAAAGTCATGTAGGATGCTCAGTGCCGAATTAAAATCCGAAAGAATGCTGCATAGAGCAAAACTATAAAAGTCTGCCACACAGCCGTTTGAAAATTGAACAGTAGTATATTTACCAGTTCAGAAGTCTGCCACGACGACAGAGACCCAATCTTCTCCGGGGAGGTGGCCACAAAAACTCCTAAGGTCACAGCTGCCAGCTCCAAGGATCCCGAAGTAGGACGTGAATGGCAGCGACGCCGCGGAGGTGTCTCTGGAGTGAGAATCATGACTGATGAAATCGTTGCAGAATCGACACCTGGTGTAGGAAAGAACCGGAAAGAGCTGGTCTGGACCGAACTATGGTTCAAATGGCTCTGAGCACTATGGGACTTAACACATGTGGTCATCAGTCCCCTAGAACTTAGAACTACTTAAACCTAATTAACCTAAGGACATCACACACATCCATGCCCGAGGCAGGATTCGAACCTGCGACCGTAGCGGTCGCGCGGTTCCAGACTGAAGCGCCTAGAACCGCACGGCCACAACGGCCGGCTGGACCGAACTGTGCCGTAAGTAACACTCAGCGTTAGGATACATCGGGACCTATTTTCAATCTTGCGGAAGAGTATAGGTCCATGAGGTCTGCAGGCTCTAGCGGCGCTTGAGTAGTTTCCTCGTGGACAGACAAGAGTATGGCCTTCTATCTTCCGGAAAATTATCCTCTCTGTGTCGGGCATCTTCAATGCACTGGTGTGATTTTGGCTGCCAACAATACAGGCGTGAAGCCTTGGTTTAGTGCATCCCAATTACAGTCGACAAATAAATGGCTGAATAGCAGAAGAGGCACCACGTATCCAAGTTAGGCATAAGGGTCAGTCATATGATAGGAAACACAACCCTTTAATACTTCACTATTATCTAGACGAAATAAACTGAATTTATTTCTTCCACAGGGGACCGATTAATTCGCAGTTTGGTCTCTTCCCCCCTCCTTTACCACCAACCAACCAAACAGCTTCTTCCATTCATGATGGTTCAGAGGTCTCTCAGAAATAAATGAATACGTAATGCACTTTTGTAAGGTTTCCATTTTCCATTGTGCCCTACGTTTAAGCAAATGGAGGTCACAGATCGAGCTAGGCCGTATCTGCTAACGTTTACAAAGTAGGCTCTGTGTTATTTAGAGGTTCTTGTTTCAGGATCAGTCTTGTCAGTCGAAACATCGTTGATTAAAGTACATATCATTTCAAGAATGCTATCCAAATTCACCTTCATCAGAGAATGGACTAGCGATTGGTCAGCTATCGTGTACCGTAATGGCTCCTAAGGGACTTTTTGAATCCGTCGACCTACCATGTTTCGTAAACAGACGGTTGTGTCTACTAAATATATTCTGCAACATCAGAAACACGATTCAGAACTATTCCACGTATGGAACATGTATGTTAAATCGAATGCTCCGTCATTTCTAGGGGCGTTGTTTACATAGACACAATTCGAGCCCGACGAACCGAAATTCATGCAGTTGGTGGCTACAGCACGATTCCTTGTAAACAATGAGTATAAAAACGTCTGTTACAAAATATAATTCTGCTCATAATCTCGATAGCGAAAGAGAGTCATAAAAAGGTAGTTCAGCAACACCGTCACAATCCTTTAGTAAGCGAGTTCTATTCCAGATTGAGGCATAATTTAATTTTCTAATTTCAGCTGCCCAATAATTTTCAGCATATGCTATATCTGAAACGTTACACATCCTAATGCTACAGTTTTCTTAACGTCAAATGGAGCAGTTATTGGTGAGACATAGCAGCAAAATTCATGAAAACTAATTAATAAGTTAAAAATGAAGTACCTGAAGTAGGACAGAAATAAGTAAGAAACATATCAAAACAGAGATGTGAACATACATACTATTTTCAGTAAGAGCGATCGGTTGTAATATTTTACATACACTATCAGTGGCAGCATGTCTTTTAGAAAACGTAAATTGTTTTCAGAGCAGATTTTCAAACAGACCTTCCGCCATTGTTAGAGCTAAAGCGAACTATTCCATGCATAAGACTAACAACACTCTGTTCAACATGCTGAAAAACCGATATTTCCGAATCTGTCTTCATGACAAAACGGACACGTCATATAACTTTAAGAACAGCCCACCACATGGATCTGTCCTGGCCACACTACTGTTCAACCTGTACATAAGTGACATGCCAGAATCTATATCTAGGAAGTTCAGCTATTCTGACGAAACCGTCATTGCGTATCAAAGCAAGCACCTGGAGGAGGGAGAAAATATGCTCACACAAGACCTTAGAGTACTCGGTGACTATTACAGAAATTGGAGATTGTAACCTAAGCCTACAAAAACTGAATTGACAGATTTCTACCGCAACAACCGATTAGCAAACCAGCCACTAAACGTCACCTTCTGTATCTTGGAATCACACTGGACCGATCACTTACGTAAAGGATTCACCTCACATCACTAGCAGAAAAGTTAAGGACTGGGAACAACAATATCCGGAAACTAGCTGCAACTTCCTGGGGTGCACAAGCTGACACTCTCCGCGCAGCGGCCTTATCTCTCATATATCCTGTGGATGAATACTGCACACCTCTCTGGTACAGGAGTGTGCATGCCAGTAAGGTTGACGTTCAGCTGGATGACACCATGAGAACCGTAACGGACACCCTGAGATCAACCCCACTGCCTTGGCTGTCTGCTCTCAGTAGCATCGTCCCACCACATTTAAGACGACAAGAAGAAGCGGCCCGTGAACGGGAGAAGATTGATAATAAAATGCTTCCCCAAAGGCTACCCACTCAGGAAATACTGCTCAATCCACCCTGCAAGCGTCTTAAATCAAGAAAACCATTCTGGACAGCTCGAGAACCCGAACCATTCGAGACTGATGACGTGTGGAAGGAGAAATGGAAATACGACACCAGCATACTTCGCCGTGGCCTCGAAGACGCAACATGCACACCAGGCTTCCAACTATCTAGAAGAACCTGGTGTGTGCTCACCAGAATCCATGTTGACATGGAAGAACTAAGTACTTCACGTACAAATTGGGACTCTCAGACTCCCCAATGTGCGACTGTGGAGCAACTGAACAGTCTGTTGAACTCATTGTAGAGGAATGTTCCAATGGATGTTTTAGTGGAGACTGGAAGGACATAATCAACGCTTCCCCAACAGCACTGGATTGGAAAGATTCTCTGGATATCAGTTTGTGATATAATTACTGACTGTAACTTTTGTACATTCCTTTTGTTATGTATAAATATTTCTCTTGTATTGTGTAAATATAGTTCTAAATTGCATGTGTATTTCACCAAAAACTCCCTAGCGATGCGCTGGATCATATTTCTATGAACACTTAGTAACATTGTTGCATCCATACTTATACAAGGGTACCGTGGAAGAGCACTGCCATTTCTTCCACATTCACTGGTGAGCAGAATAAACGTTGGTTTATTGGTGCAGCTGTCATGCGAAACTATACGCATAGACAATGTGGCTGTGTCATCTCCATGGTTTCGGGAGAACTACTTACTATAAAAGAAGCAGTGATAGATCAAAAAAGAGAGTGGTGTAGTATGCTTTTCATTTTACTTTGGGTAAATGGGCGTAACTGAAGAACAGAGGAGCAAATTCCAACAATGGACCGGCAAGGGTGAAGTGAGTCGAAGAGAATACTGCAAACGTTTGAAAAAATACGTCTTTAAACGTGGATTAACAAAAACAATAGTATTCTCGTTTCTGTGTCAATTGTCAACTGGCGAGCCTGGCAATCACATGCAGTTGCTGAATACGTGTGGGAAATATATATACGTCATAAAGTCCTTCTTCCCCATCTCTCTATCCGTCTCCTCTTCGCCCTCCATCTCTTCGTCCATCACCACCCCTTCCCATCTCAATGTCCACCTGCTCCTCACCGCAATACTCCCTGTCTCCCCCTCACTCAATTCTCTATCCATCTCTTCGTTCCCCCTCTCTCCCACCATTTTATCCCTCTCTTTGTCCCTCTCCTCTTCCTCTCTTTCTGTGACATCGATCTTATTTTTTGTTATTGTATGCGAAACGGTGATTCAGCAAAGACGTAATTTAAAATGAATGGGTACAATGGTTGCGATCATCAGTGTGGGGGTACAGGAGGACTGGGTAGAACTGCTAATACTTGTGTTCTAATCATAAACACAATATTCCTCTTTCCTATTGACACTAATTACGACGACGGAAACTGCTGTGTACACAATTTTTGTTTGAAATGATATATAAGGAGGGAGAATATGTGAGCAAGGAACAAACCGTCTAATGGTTTATATGCCCTGGTTCAAATCAAATGGCTCTGAGAACTATGGGACGTAACTGCTGAGGTCATCAGTCCCCTAGAACTTACAACTACTTAAACCTGACGAAGCTAGGGACATCACACACATCCATGCCCGAGGCAGGATTCGAACCTGCGGTCGTAGCGATCGCGCGGTTCCAGACTGTAGTGCCTACAACAGCTCGGGCACCCCGGCCGGCTAAACGCCCTGGTATCTATGTTCGAACTGACTACTGGAAAGAAAACGGAACAACACATTTTCAGATCACAGCATATTCTTTCTTGCCGTTGGTTTTAATAGAAAATCTGTAAATTGTTCTTTAAAAATATATGTATGTGCTATCTCCGTCTGAATTTAAGTAGAGTATCATGTAAGTTTTAAAAATATACATCCTATGCCGCTAGAATACCATTAACTTTAAAAAATATACAGCCGGTGTCGCTCCAGATTTTTATCAGAGCATCGTGTAATGAGAACTTTTCGAGATTTTTGCTAACAACGTTTTAACTCTGTGCATGACATTTACATTAAAGAAATATGTAGACTATGTCCATAAGAAAATATAACAGCGTATCATGTAAAATTTCAACTAAATATGTCAAGAAGCAACATTCCCTCCTTACGTCTTAACATATGAGTATATACCTTTTATGTTGGAAAATACGTAACCTGTGTCTGTCTGAGTGTTTGTCAGAGTATTGTATACACATTTGTAGTAAATCGATCAAGAACGTATCTAGACTTCTGATAACGTTTCCCCTTTATGTTGTAGATATACACTGATGAGGCCACCCATTTTGACTATCGGCGTAATAGCTTGATTGGAACGCAATACATCACAGATTCAGCGTATCACAGATCCCACAGTTTGTTGGTGGGTTTGTGGAAGTATGCGGCAGCAGATGTCTATGTGACGATAATGCAATGCGAGTAAATAATGGGCCGCAGATTTGCGAACTCGCCGATGGCGCCCGGCAGCGACCCAGATGCACTCCACAGAATTTACATCAGGCTTATTTGGTCACCGATACATAAAGGTGAGTTTACTATAATGCTTTTCACACCACTGTAGTTCCGTTCTGGCTCCGAGACACCGACAGTTATACTGATGAAGGATGACATCGCCGTTGGGGAAGACATCAAGCATGAAGGGATGCAGGTGGTTCGCAGCTGTCAGATTGTCTTCGATTATTACCACAGGTTCCATGCAATCGCAGGACAGTGGCTCCCGTAGCATAATACTACTGCAACTAGCCTGCGTCCATGGTGCGATGCACGTTTCGAGCAACAGCTCACCTCGGTAATGGCGTTTGTACAGACTACCGTCGATGCAATGTAGCAAAAATGTGATTCACCGGAAGAGCCGACACTTTTCCATTGATCAAGGTCCTTCTACCTCGTTCTGTAGATACTTACCATCAGCTCCACCGTTTCCGATATACACGTTCACAGGCTTTGTGTCATAATAATTTGTCCTTTGACCAAATCTCTTACCTCCGTGGGTTTCCCGATTTGCAGTCCATACCGTCACTTGACTGATCCCTCACTCGTCTCTGCTGCACTTACATACTTTTAATAGCGCGTCACGTACCCGCAGCGTCGCCAGGGGGCATCCAGCCTCGCCGTGGACAGTGGTCGTAATGTTTTGCCTGATCAGTGTATATTTATATAGCATACATACAAAAAATCAGGTACATAGTCAAGTACATTTCGAGATTTTTGTTAACAATGTTAATCAATGACTTAACTTCAAACACTGAGTGTAGATGTATACATATTTAAAAAACTATATGGGCTGTGTCTGTCCAAATATTTACTAGAGCTTTGTGTGAAAATTTGAAGGAAATCGCTCCAGAAATATTTGATATTTTTTCTAACAACGTTTCTAAACGTATATTACCTACATATTAATGTATTATACACTCCTGGAAATGGAAAAAAGAACACATTGACACCGGTGTGTCAGACCCACCATACTTGCTCCGGACACTGCGAGAGGGCTGTACAAGCAATGATCACACGCACGGTACAGCGGACACACCAGGAACCGCGGTGTTGGCCGTCGAATGGCGCTAGCTGCGCAGCATTTGTGCACCGCCGCCGTCAGTGTCAGCCAGTTTGCCGTGGCATACGGAGCTCCATCGCAGTCTTTAACACTGGTAGCATGCCGCGACAGCGTGGACGTGAACCGTATGTGCAGTTGACCGACTTTGAGCGAGGGCGTATAGTGGGCATGCGGGAGGCCGGGTGGACGTACCGCCGAATTGCTCAACACGTGGGGTGTGAGGTCTCCACAGTACATCGATGTTGTCGCCAGTGGTCGGCGGAAGGTGCACGTGCCCGTCGACCTGGGACCGGACCGCAGTGACGCACGGATGCACGCCAAGACCGTAGGATCCTACGCAGTGCCGTAGGGGACCGCACCGCCACTTCCCAGCAAATTAGGGACACTGTTGCTCTTGGGGTATCGGCGAGGACCATTCGCAACCGTCTCCATGAAGCTGGGCTACGGTCCCGCACACCGTTAGGCCGTCTTCCGCTCACGCCCCAACATCGTGCAGCCCGCCTCCAGTGGTGTCGCGACAGGCGTGAATGGAGGGACGAATGGAGACGTGTCGTCTTCAGCGATGAGAGTCGCTTCTGCCTTGGTGCCAATGATGGTCGTATGCGTGTTTGGCGCCGTGCAGGTGAGCGCCACAATCAGGACTGCATACGACCGAGGCACACAGGGCCAACACCCGGCATCATGGTGTGGGGAGCGATCTCCTACACTGGCCGTACACCACTGGTGATCGTCGAGGGGACACTGAATAGTGCACGGTACATCCAAACCGTCATCGAACCCATCGTTCTACCATTCCTAGACCGGCAAGGGAACTTGCTGTTCCAACAGGACAATGCACGTCCGCATGTATCCCGTGCCACCCAGCGTGCTCTAGAAGGTGTAAGTCAACTACCCTGGCCAGCAAGATCTCCGGATCTGTCCCCCATTGAGCATGTTTGGGACTGGATGAAGCGTCGTCTCACGCGGTCTGCACGTCCAGCACGAACGCTGGTCCAACTGAGGCGCCAGGTGGAAATGGCATGGCAAGCCGTTCCACAGGACTACATCCAGCATCTCTACGATCGTCTCCATGGGAGAATAGCAGCCTGCATTGCTGCGAAAGGTGGATATACACTGTACTAGTGCCGACATTGTGCATGCTCTGTTGCCTGTGTCTATGTGCCTGTGGTTCTGTCAGTGTGATCATGTGATGTATCTGACCCCAGGAATGTGTCAATAAAGTTTCCCCTTCCTGGGACAATGAATTCACGGTGTTCTTATTTCAATTTCCAGGAGTGTATATAACAAAAATACACCCTATGTCCATCAAAATATTTATTAGAGCATCTTGTAAAAATAAGGTTACCGGTCACCAAGTTTCCGTGATTTCTGCTAAGAATCTTACCCAGTTATGTACTATACATCAAGTTATATAACATATATATTTAAATATGTTCACCGGCCGCAGTGGCCGAGCTGTTCTAGGTGCTTCAGTCCGGAACCGTGCTGCTGCTACAGTCGCAGGTTCGATTCCTGCCTCGGGCATGGATATGTGTGATGTCCTTAGGTTAGTTAGGTTTAAATTGTTCTAAATCTAGGGGACTGATGACCTCAGATGTTAAGTCCCATAGTGCTTAGGGACATTTGAATCATTAAAATGAATTCATCAGAACGTTTATTTAATGTATCATGTAACAATTTGAAGTAAATCGACTAAGGACATTTTGAGTTTTTTGCTGACTACATTTGTTCTTGATGTAGTACATATTTATGTAGTATGTAAATTAAAAATATCTAGCCTGTGTCTCTCCCAATCTTTATTAGAGAATCGTGCCAAAACTTTGACGTAAATCGGTAAAGAACTTTTGGAGAATTTTGCCAACAGCGTTTCTCCTTTATGTAGTGGGTATAAATTCATATCTAATATGTATTTTTAAGAAATCAGCACATGATTAAACTTTTCGAGATTTTTGGTAGCAACGTTAGAAACAACTTGTCTTGATAAAGTAGTACACATTTTATACTAGTATTTGTATACCATGTGTATTAAAAATATGTATCCTACGTCTGTCCGAATCCTTTTTAGAGTATCGCGCAAAAATTTCAAGTAAATCGGTAAAGAAATTTTCCAGATTTTTGCTCAATACTTTTCCCTTTTGTAAAGTGTGTATATATTTATATGCTACACACACTAAACAATGTGAGTTCTGCGTCCGTCCGAATGGATGTAAATCGGTTAAGAACTTTCCAAAGTTTTTTGTAACAGCGTTAAATTTCAACTTGTCTTTCTGTAGTAGTACAGATGATCGAACATTTTTTGTATAGGCCCTACTATAATTGCTGTATAATGATTAAGAAACCAGATACTATATCACGCAATATGACAGTGGAAAAAAAACGCAAAATCTTACACCTTTCCGTGAAATCGAACTACCGAACTCGAATAGCATAAGGCAAGATTCAGCCAACTAAACTAAATGGGCAGCACAGCTACGCAGTATTTGAAAGAGATGATTGTCGTACAAATGTTTACAGTTTTATTAAGTAGCGTTTCCTTGACGTCTATTTTCTACCGAAAATATGCACGGAAAGAAATTTTCTAAGTGACTTTTTTGGGCTGTTAGCTTTCTAGGAATCATACTGTGTCGTCTGTTGACCGTTATTTCGGTTCACTCTGTATACTGATGCAGTGAAGCAACGCTGAATGGTAATGCAGTAATTCTACACAAAACTGTTACATAAAACAACTATCCTCCCCCCCCCCCCCATGAACCATGGACCTTGCCGTTGGTGGGGAGGTTTGCTGGCCTCAGCGGTACAGATAGCCGTACAGTAGGTGCAAACACAACGGAGGGGTATCTGTTGAGAGGCCAGACAAACGTGTGGTTCCTGAAGAGAGGCAGCAGCCTTTTCAGTAGTTGCAGGGGCTACACTTTGGATGATTGACTGATCTGGCCTTGTAACACTAACCAAAACGGCCTTGCTGTGCTGGTACTGCGAACGGCTGAAAGCAAGGGGAAACTACGGCCGTAAATTGTCCCGAGGCCATGCATCTTTACTGTATGATTAAATGATGATGGCGTCCTCTTGGGTAAAATATTCCGGAGATAAAATAGTTCCCCATTCGGATCTCCGTGTGGGGACTACTCAAGAGGATGTCGTTATCAGGTGAAAGAAAACTGGCGTTCTACGTATCGGAGCGTGGAATGTCAGATCCCTTAATCGGGCAGGTAGGTTAGAAATGGATAGGTTAAAGTTAGATATAGTGGGAATTGGTGAAGTTCGGTGGCAGGAGGAACAAGACTTTTGGTCAGGTGACTACAGTGTTATAAACACAAAATCAAATAGGGGTAATGCAGGAGTAGGTTTAATAATGAATAGGAAAATAGGAATGCGGGTAAGCTACTACAAACAGCATAGTGAACGCATAATTGTGGCCAAGATAGATACGAAGACCACACCTACTACAGTAGTACAAGTTTATATACCAACTACCTCTGCCGATGACGAAGAAATTGAAGAAATGCATGATGAAATAAAAGAAATTATTGAGATTGTGAAGGGTGACAAAAATTTAATAGTCAGGGGTGACTGGAATTCGGTAGTAGGAAAAGGGAGATAAGGAAACGTAGTAGATCAATACGGATTGAGGCTAAGAAATGAAAGAGGAAGCCGCCTGGTAGAATTTTGCACAGAGCACAACTTAATCATAGCTAACAATTGGATCAAGAATCATAAAAGAAGGCTGTATACATGGAAAAAGCCAAGAGATACGGACAGGTTTCAGATAGATTATATAATGGTAAGACAGAGATTTAGGAACCAGGTTTTAAATGGTAAGACATTTCCAGGGGCACATGTGGACTCTGACCACAATCTATTGGTTCTGTAGATTAAAGCTGAAGAAACTGCAAAAAGGTGGGAATGTAAGGAGATGGGACCTGGATAAACTGAAAGAACCAGAGGTTATACAGAGTTTCAGGGAGAGCATAAGGGAACAATTGACAGGAATGGGGGAAAGAAATACAGCAGAAGAAGAATGGGCAGCTTTGAGGGATGAAGTAGTGAAGGCAGCAGAGGATCAAGAAGGTAAAAAGACGAGGGCTAGTAGAAATCCTTGGGTAACAGAATAAATATTGAATTTAATTGATGAAAGGAGAAAATATAAAAATGCAGTAAATGATCAGGCAAAAACGAATACGAACGTCTCAAAAATGAGATCGACAGGAAGTGCAAAAGGGCTAAGCAGGGATGGCTAGAGGACAAATGTAAGGATGTAGAGGCTTATCTCACTAGGGGTAAGATACATACTGCCTACAGGAAAATTAAAAGTCCTTTGGAGATAAGAGAACCACTTGTATGAATATCAAGAGCTCAGATGGAAACCTAGTTCTAAGCAAAGAAGGGAAAGCAGAAAGGAGGACGGAGTAACATCTCCTCTCTCGAAAGGGCAGCCGTCCGGTCCATTAGAGAAGACGAAGATCTGATAGTTCTACCAGCAGCAAAGGCAACGCAACGGTTCTTCTGTCACGTGATGACTATCTGGGAAAGATGGATCTCTTACTTGAAGACTCAGCATACAGAACATTGCAGGACGACCCAGCTGAACGGATAAAAAGGAAGACGCTTTCACTGCTGAAGAAGAGTTGTTTACCTGACGACGTTCTCAAAAAACTTCGTCCTGGTGCTGCCGTGCCACCGAGATTATACGGTCTACCCAAGATTCATAAGAAAGGTGTCCCGCTTCGTCCGATCGTGAGCAATTTGTGTGCTCCTACCTACAATCTAGCCAAGTATTTAGCATCTGTTCCTGGCCCTCACGTCGGTAAATGCGAACATCACATTTCCAATTCTATGGTGTTTATTCAGAGATTGAAGTCCTTGTCTCTCAGTCCCTCAGATTTACTTGTGAGCTTTGATGTCGTGTCGCTCTTTACCCGGGTTCCTCTCGAAGAATCCTTGCAATTAATTGGTGAGAATCTGGATGAGTAAACAACCAGGCTTTGTCGCCACTTGCTGACGTCTACGTACTTTTTATTTAATGACAAATATTTTGAACAGACTGACGGAGCGGCTATGGGGAGCCCATTGTCCCCAATAGTCGCCAATCTTTTTATGGAAGATTTTGAGGACATGGCGCTGAAGACGGCGTCCTTAAAACCAACTTGTTTCTGGAGGTACGTTGACAATACGTTTATGGTGTGGCCTCATGGGAGAGAAGCTCTTGACCGCCTCCTAGATCATTTTAATTCCCTGCATCCTAGCATCAAGTTTACCATGGAGGTGGAAAGTGATGGAAAGCTTCCGTTTCTGGATGTTCTGGTGTACAGAAAGGATGATGGGACACTGGGACACAGTGTTTATCGAAAGCCTACGCACACGGACCGGTACCTGCATGCTTCTAGCTGTCATCCATCGTTCCAGCGTACGGGGGTCCTGCGGACGTTGGCGAGAAGAGCTTATGCCATTTCAGATGGAGAAAGCTTGACACAAGGATTGAACCATCTTAAGGTTTTGTTCAAGCGGAATGGCTTTACAGATAAACAAATCCGTCGTGCTTTCCAGTTTGGACCTTCGGCTGAACCACCAGAAGATACCTGCAAATCGGTGGCTTTTCAGCCTTTTGCTGGGAGCATTTCCTCAAAGATAGGAAGAATTCTGAAAAGATACCATATAAAAAGTATTTTTCGTCCGCCAGCCAAGATTAGAGCGCTCCTTGGCTCTGTACAGGATGACTTGGGATTGAAGAAGCCCGCTATGTACAAGATCCCGTGCCACTGTGTGAAGGCTTATATTGGGCAGACAAGCCGGACCATTCAGGACCGATGTGTTGAGCATCAGCGGCACACACGGCTGCTTCAACCTGAGAAATCGGCAGTGGCAGAGCACTGTCTCACCGGGGGACACAGAATGCTCTATGACAAGACACAAATGGTTATCCCTGCATCTCGCTATTGGGATTGTGTTTTAAAAGAATCCGTAGAGATTCGTTTATCTGACAATCTTATTAATAGAGACAAGGGCTATCTTTTAAGTAAGACTTGGGACCCGGTGTTACCTGACATCAAAAAACAACGGTCTGTGTTTCGATCGTCGGAATAAATAATTTTTTAATTTTTGACAGCGATATTTCGATTTCGCCTATTTCCACCACTGGCGGCGCGGTATGTTTACTGCGCTAGAGGGCACTTACGGCACCTTCTCGCGCACGCGTTGTGGGTCTTCTGCGGCCTATATAGGGGCCGCAGCTTGCGCTAGAAAGTCGGTTCCAGCGAGATCGTGCACCAGCACTCTCACCTGAAGATGGCGGCCAGTTGGACCGCGGAATTATTGTGTCATGAAGACGTTATGATCCGGCTGCATACCCGAGAAGAATATTATCAACTATGGGATTTAACATCTGTGGTTATCAGTCCCCTAGAACTTAGAACTACTTAAACCTAACTAACCTAAGGACACCACACACATCCATGCCCGAGGCTGGATTCGAACATGCGACCGTAGCGGTCACGCGGTTCCAGACTGAAGGGCCTAGAACCGCACGACCACACTGGGCGGCCCTGAAGGAAGTCATTCACAAGATGTGTCCGATGGGAGCGCAAATTGTCGTTCTTGAAGACGAATGCTTCGCTAATATGCTGCAGATGTGGTTGCACTATCGGTCGAAGGATGGCATTCACGTATCATACAGCCGTTACGGCGCCTTCCATGATTACCAGCGGCGTACGTCGGCCGTACATAATCCTCCCCAAAACAGCAGGGAATCTCTACCTTGCTGCACTCGCTGGACAGTCTGTAAGCCGTTGAGCCTGACCGGGTAGCCTCCAAACAAGCCCCCGATGATTGTATGACTGACATATGCGACACTCATCGGTGAAGAGATCGTGATGCCAATCCTGAGCGGTCCATTCGGCTATTGTTGGGCCCATCTGTACCGCGATGATGGTGTCATGGTTGCAAAGATGGACCTCGCCATGGACTTCGGGAGTGATGTTGCCTATCATGCAGAATACTGCGCGCGGTTTGAGTCGTAACACGACGTCCTGTGGCTCCACGAAAATTATTATTCAAAATGATGGCGTTGCTGTCAGGGTTCCTCCGAGACATAATATGTAGGTAGCGGTAATCCACTGCAGTAGTAGCCCTTGGGCGATCTGAGCAATGCATTTCATCGACAGATCCTGTCTCTCTGTATCTCCTCCATGTCCGAACAACATCACTTTGTTTCACTCCTACGAGATGAAACAGGAACTATTTTTCTGCCCTGTACGGACGACATGCAATACACGTCATATGAGCACTATTTTTCTTGGTACTTGTAACGTAAAATGAAAATTCGTTTTCTGGTCATTCTCGGACATTATGCAACAAAATCTTTCGTACATTAAAGCTTTGTTCATAAAAGGAACAAGCCTCTACACAATAAGTTAATGATCCACACCAGTATTTCTACTTATGTTCACTGCTAGCGTAAAGGTTACAGCAATTCGTACTCTCTATTTCAAAATGAGGTCTGAAAGTGAGAATGAGGCGTAAATAACAGTAACATTATTAACTGATCACACGAAGTCCTGCACAACATCTACGTACTATACACTGCGAACGCAGATATAACCTAATGAATGTTCCACCAGTACATTACCTATATCTCTGTATACCATCTAAAAGTCCTAACCTACAAGACTCCCCATATGTATGTCTTGCATTGTGGCGTAGCTTTTTCATATATTTCTAGCTGTCGCCCATGCTGCAACCAAAATGATGGATGGGAAGGTGCGGAGCTGCACTATGGTACGGCGTAGCAGGCCCTCAACCACGGGGAGAATATTTTTCTACATCAGGCGTAGGAGGTGCCTCCACCAGTGAAGAGACGGGTATAATATGGAACGAGCCGGATTTCCTGTCTGAATGAAGACGTATTAGGTAAAAAATTATCTCCGGAGGACGTCGAAGTGTAATGTCGAGGGACATCTTTACCAAACACGACACAGAAAAAAATGAAAATTTGAAATCTAAAAATAACCTCATCATATAAAACAACGCCTATCTTTATAATTGTTAAATTAGTAACTTTTACTGCCATTTGTTATCTGTGGTACTAGGAATGGGATTTATAAGCCAATTTAACCTAAAACAAATTTGCAGAGTCATGAAAACAGTGGTCCTCGCACGATAAGATAAACTTCGGGAAAGAAACAGTCGTTACTCATTCGTGTGGTTTGATACTGACTACCATATCGTTATACCTTGTCTAATGACTTATTCTGTTTGTCTCTAATAGTCCAATATATCTTTTGCTTATTCTAGTCTTTGCCTGACTACCAGTTTCCATCTTTCATCTTCGTTATTCAGTTTCCTTGTGTTCAGTTAATACAACGAAACAGATTATAGATCCACTTCTTTCCCATTACTGGAAAAATATACCTTATCTTTTTATATTAAGCCACTGCAGCGTGCCACGCTGAATGGGGGCCATCTTGTTGAACTTTCTGGAATCGCCTTGCGATCCACATCCTCATAGTGTGTCTCGGCGCTGGATTCCCATCTCAGAAGACACTGATACTAAGCGGCTATACTTGACATACCGTTAGGTTTCATGTCCAGTCAAGGTAAATGAACGGGAGCTGTTTTACCGATTGGCGTTGGCTATACAACGTGCGCAAGAAGTACACAAAAGCGCCAAAGAAACCAGTATAGGCACGTATATTCAAATACAGAGATATGTAAACAGGCAGAATACGGCGCTGCGGTCGGCAACGCCTGTATAAGACAAAAAGTGACTAGCGCAGTTGTTAGATCTTTTACTGCTTCTTCAGTAGCAGGTTATCAAGATTTAAATGAGTTTGATCTTGGTTTTATCGGCGCACGAGCGATGGGACGCTGTATCTCCGAGGAAGCGATGAAGCGGCGATTTTCCCGTACGACCATTTCACGAATGTACTGTGAATATCAGGAATCCGGTAAAACATCAAATCACCGACATCGCTACGGCCGGAAAAAGATCCTGCAAGAACGGGACCAACGACGACTGAAGAGAATCTTTCAACGTGACAGAAGTGCAACCCTTGTGCATACTGCTGCAGATTTCAATACTGGCCATCAACAAGTGTAAGCGTGCTAACCATTCAACGAAACATCTTTGACATGGGATTTGGGAGCCGAAAGCCCACTCGTGTTCTCTTAATGACTGCACCACACTAACCTTTACGCGTGGCCTCGGGCCGTCAACACCGACATTGGACTGTTGATGACTGGGAACATGTTAGCTTAGGGTTCTTCTAAGACAACTGAGTCCGGCACAACCCTCGGTGCCCCCTATACAGCTATGTTGACCACTTAAAAATGTCAAGCACTTCGACATCCATTCCGCTCATTGGTGCCTTGCAGCTGATGTAGCGCCTGAGAGAAGGCAACCCTCAACTAAGGAATACCTAAGTGGATGTCTGCCCTCAGGCTGTAGAGCAGCCGCGAGGTACCTCTCATATGAATGGATGTTTGAGATACACAATTACCACGTTCAACAAAGGCATGTGAGATGCAGCTAGGCTTTTGCCTAGTTGCGGAATTTTAGAGGGCCTCTCTGTCTTTACCATTTCACAAATTCCTCTGTGATCCCTCAGCAGGAGGTCGCGAAACAGAAGGGCTGGAAAAGCATCATGTTCAGATTTCGTCGAATTGTATTGAATGGTCCCTGGTGGTTCCACGCTTTGCATAAGAATAACAGCTGAAAAAATTTAAAGCAATTAAATAACCAAGTCCAGATTGAATCCCAGTTTGATTTTACAGAGTACTCTACGGCATTAACTCCTTAACTAGCTTGGACTCATCGTGAATCTCTCGCCCAGAACGAGCTCACAAGCGACCGGAGAAAAGCGGAGGTGGCTCCGGCGTGTTACAAGGTTGAATGAACGGACCCACAAAATTACACATCGATCTCTCTAACTTCTGTTTTCTGCAGAACCCTTTAACAAACTTCCATTTCGAATATAATAAAATTTCTCGAGACAGATGCTTACGTCCACGAATCAGCATGGTTTTAGAAGGCATCGCTCATGCAAAACTCACCTTTCCTTTTCTCAAATGCTACACTGAGAACTGCGGATGAACAGCAACAGGCTGATTCCATACTCTTGCATTTCCTGAAAGCATTTGACATGGTGCCCCACTGCAGGCTTTTAACGAAGGGTTGCGTGTTGTTCGACAGCTGAGGTTTTGCTGGGCGTTGTGGGCGCCAATATTCTGTGTGTCGTTGTATTGAAATCTTGTGGTCGGTCGGCTGTCTGTCGTTGGGTTGCCTTCAGATTAAGAAGTCGTTGGACAGGCTGCCTGCCTCACCTAAATGGGCGTTACTGTTACAACCCCAGGCCAACCCTTGTAACCCTGAGCCGTGGCATGCTCGAGTAATGCTAGTCTTGGGTTAAACCCTGGTTGCAGTCCTGCGGTTTTATTTCTCCGGCAGTCATCGCGATAATGTTACTGTCCTCTCCGTGAGTGGCGGCAGCAGAGTGTATCGATACTAGTACTGCTGTACAATCTTCGGTGTGGCGGATATAGTTTCCGGCTGGGCGGTGTGTGACCAGACGGTTGGTTAGCGTGGAGCAGCTAGGAAGTCCATCGCGTGTAATCTGGCCGGGGCCACTGGCGGTGTTCATGCGTGGTTGGAGTGTGAGGTGCTACTTGCGAGTGCTACGAAGTTCGTCGCCCACCGATATTGGACATGAAAGTTGAGTCCTCGTTTAACCTGCTATCGAGTCTCAATTGTTTACATTTCTTCGTTTGATCCTGGCTGTCGCTTTTGCGACATTCCCGCGAGCGACAACGTGTCTGTATTCAAGTCGGCTAAGATTCCAGCCGCCTTCCTGTGGAGTTTAACTTAATTTATTCCCTGTTATTGAAGTTCACCAGTGGTATCTTCTGCCTTGTGGACGTTGACGTTCCGGTTACCAGCCCTGGTCGTTGACGTAATTTTCGGCAGTTAATTTTCCTCGTCGTGTTGTTGCTGCCCATCGTGGCGTGTTGTTCGACAGCTGAGGTGTTGTTGGTCGTTCTGGACGCCAATATTCTGTGTGTCGTTGTATTGAAATCTTCTGGTCGTTTTGCTGGTTCCGTGGAGTGGAACTGATTTTGCTGATTGGTCGGTCGGCTGTCTGTCGGTTGGGTTGCCTTCAGATTAAAAAGTCGTTGGACAGGCTGCCTGTCTCATCTAAATGGCCGTTACTGTTACAACCCCAGGCCAACCCTTGGAAACATCTGACCGCCGTTCCTTGTGTGTTACATAGTTATTTCCCTGTTTGGATTTTTGTTATTTGGTTGATGTGTGGCCTTCAGCCGAGTATCAATATCTCTTAAATTAATGTTCTTGTCTTGCCCTTAAGGCATGAGATTGTTATTCTTCAGCCGAATTTTATATGAAATGTTTTATCATACTGTCTTCTGCCTTTTAACATTGAAACTCTTCTTTCTAGGGCTTAAGCCGTTAAATTATTTGCTGATGTGGGGCCTTCAGCCGAGTTTTATTATCTCTTAAATTAATGTTCTTGTCTTGCCCTTGACATGAGATTGTTATCCTTTTGTATGGGGCCTTCAGCCGAATACTGCATGAAAATTTTTTAAGATAAGGCCTCCCGCCTTTTGATTGCACTCTTCGTATTGCTCAATATGCGGCCTCCAGCCAAGTTCCACTAAAATTAAATTGCTAAGGCCTCCCGCCTGTTTAGATTGAAGATTTAGAAGTATTTTTGGGTGAAACATCCAGAAGAACCTTGTATTTCAATTTCTTGCTTAGCCTTGCTTCTTAGATTTTGAGTGTGGCCTTCAGCCGATCTAAAGTTAATCAAAGGAGGTCCATTACAGTTTTGAGTGTTTTGAATCCTTGTTGTAATATTGTACGTTGATAAATAACGTTTTTATGTTGAGTGCAACTGACAGCAACTTATTTTGGCCCCTTTCCACAATGTAATCAGCTCTGTCCTGCTAGCCCATGCATTTCACGAGCATATGGAATAAGTTCACAGATACGTGGGTTGCTAGAGAACTTCTTAAATAATGGAACCAAATATGTTGTCCTCGACGGCGTGTGTTCATCAGAGACAAGCGTATCGTCAGGAGTGCCCTAGGGAAGTGTGATAGGACCAGTGTTATCATCTATCATACATACATAAATGATTTCACAGACAGGGTGGGCAGCAATTTGCAGTTGTCTGCTGATGATCCTATGGAGTACGGTAAGACGCAGAGCTGAATGATTGTAGGAAGATACAAGACGACAGAAAATATTTCCAGTTGGTGAGCTGAATGTTAGCTAGCCCTAAATGTGGAAAATGTAAGTTAATGCGGATGAGTAGGAATATCAAACCTGTAATGTTCGGATACAGAATTACTGCTGTCCTGCTTGACACAGTCCAGTCGTTTAAATATCAGGTCGTAACGTTGCAAAGCGATATGAGATGCAAGGAGAATGTGAAAACTGTGGTAGCGAAGGCAAATGGATGACTTCGGTTTATTGGCAGAATTTTAAGGAGTATTTCAGCTGTAAAGGAGACCGCATATAGCACACTGGTGCGACCAATTATTGAGTACTGCTCGAGTGATTGGGATTCGTACCAGGTCAGATTGACGGAAGACATCGAAGCAATTCAGAGTCGGGCTGCTAGATTTGTTACCGGTAGGTTCAAGCAACACCTAAGTGTTACGGAGTTGCTTCGGGAAACCAAATGGGTATCTCTGGAGCGAAGGCGACATTTACGAGAAACATTGTTGACAAAATTTAGAGAAGCGGCATTTGAAGCTGACTGCCAAATTATTCTACTGCCGCCAATGAACATTGCGCGTAAGAACCATGAAGATAAGATATAGGAAATTAGGCCTCATACGGAGACTTATGGACAGTGGTGTTCCCCTCGCTCTATTTGCGAGTGGAACTGGGAAGAAAATGGAAAGTAATGGTACAGGATACTCTCCGCCACGCACAGTACAGTGGCTTTCACAGTGTCTGTGGGGATGTGAATATAACAGAGAGAAATTTGTGGTCACACTACTTTCCAAAGGGCTCAGATCACGCTCAGTGTGGTTGCAGTGCCACGATTTCCTTGGAACTTAGATGAATGGTCTGGAGGTTGTCACCAGTGACGAACGTCATCTTGTTTCTCATGGGACTGTGAACTGTCGTTTACGACCGCGATGTGTATTGGAACTAATGTCCGAAAGGAAGGGGTGGTTTTACTGATGCTCTTTATGCCACCTCCTCAGGGTTTTTCTTTGTACAGAGTATGACGGTAGATAGATTTGCACGTTATTATAATCTGACTGAAAAGTTCCGTTCATGAGTTAATTTTGAGTCCGATGGGTTATGGATTATTTATACTCCATTGCAGTAATCACAAATCCGAGGAACGATCCTCTTCACACTGCTGGATGCTAAAACAGTAGAGAGCTAACATACGTTCAGTTTACTTCACTGAACGTGAAGCAGGCCGTGTATATCCTCCGCTGTGTTGAATCATGAATGTGCGTGTGTGCGCGATCGCGCGTGTGTGTGTATGTCTGTGTATGTGTATGACAGACTACTTCTGTTGTTCACATACCGTTTCTGATTCTTATCCGATTTATTTATTTTACATAGGCAGAACATTTCAGGGCTTAATTGCCAGTACCTTCTCGAGTAGTCTTTGTCTTACATTAAGAGTTAAACGTTCGGATGGAGATTGACTACATAATTTTAAACAAGATTATACAAGTCTTCTATTACAACCCACTGCGAGAAGGAGGAGTACTCTGCTGTGCCCTCCCATATAATTGTGCAGCTTTGATTGCATTGACGCAGGCAGATTTAATTACGATAGTGCAACGTTCAAACAATTATACAAATTGTTTCTCTCTTTTCTCTTCTGTTTCATTGTATATATAGGGTTAATCACCTAAAATTTGCACAGCAAATATCACGATATTGGTAAGTGTTTTTGATGTGTAGTTTTCACAAAATAAATTGGTAGTAAGGGGCTTATACAAAAAGATTGTAATAACAGTCAAAAAGTGTATTATTGTGCAAAAATACACTTTTTAATCGGAACAATGCCTATCTACGTTAACAATCTAAACCTAGGTTAAATTAGAATATCAGTGGTGTTAGGTGTAGCATTCTAGTGCGATTCGTTTACCAGATATCGCATTCTGAAAAGTTTCTACACAGACACTTGTATGTGCCACTCAAACTGCGTTGTTGCTAGGTACGAGGTTGTTGTTTCCGCTTACAGTATGCTTGTGTGTTCCTTGAGTGCATTGCGACTTTATAGGTAGTTAGTTAGCAAATTAACTGATGATGGTCGCAGTAGGGAGGATATAAGATGTAGACTGGTAATGGTAAGAAAAACGTTTCTGAAGAAGAGAAATTTGTTAACATCGAGTATCTTTTCTCAAAGTATTTCTATGGAGTGTAGTCATGTATGGATGTGAAAAGTGGATGATAAGTAGTTTAGACAAGAAGAGAATAGAAGCTTTCGAAATGTGGTGCTACAGAAGGATGTTGAAGATTAGATGGGTAGATCATGTAGCTAATGGGAAGATAATAGAATTGGGGAGAACAGGAATTCGTGGCATAACTTGTCTAGAAGAAGGGATCGGTTGGTAAGAAATGCTCTGAGGCATCAAGATATCAGCAATTTAGCACTGGAGGGCAGCGTGGAGGGTAAAAATCGGAAAAGGAGACCAAGAGATGAATGCACTAAGCAGGCTTAGAAGGATGTAGGGTGCAGTAGTTGCTTGGGAATAAAGAAGCTTGTACAGGATAGAGTAGCATGGAGAGCTGCATCAAACCAGTCTCTGGACTGAAGAGCACAACATCAACACGTAATTAGTATGTGCTAGTCCATGCGGTATGTCGTGGGTGGACGATGGGATTTACCAACGCAGAAAAAGGCGACATGCTGATGGCGTATGGAAGGTACTGAAGAATGCGGTTCGTTCTTGTACGGTGAATGCTGCAAGATATCGCAATAGATGTCCACCATCTTTGCAGTTAATTATGAACCTCTGCAATCAGTTTCGTGAAAGTGGTAGTGTAGTTCCTAGACAAAATAACAGACGGAAGAAAATGGAGACAGGATGGAGGGAAATTAATGTTCTTGCTGCTTTTGCACTTCATCCGCACGTTGGCTCCCACGCAACTGCACGAGGAAGTAGCATGATTCTGGCAAGTGTCTTACGCACTCTCTATCGACATTCGTTCCTCCCTGTCATTTCTCCTTCTATTAAGAGGTGCCTGGAAACGACTATGAGATCTTGTTAACTTCCCTACATAGGCATTAAGAGATAATACTTCAGATGTATCACATATCTTCTTTAATGATGAAATCACATTTGCCATTCATGGTCAGGTAAACCCCCGAAACTTACACTATTGGTCTGTTGACAATCCTCGTTGGTTTGGATTCGTCAGGTGGAACGTTAGCATCGAAGGAGTGTGGATTGTGAAACACCAACTCATCGGCACGTTTTTCATAGACGGAACACTGAACGAGCACATGTATCGCAGCCTTCTAACAGCCCGTGTTCCACGGATGCCAGAAGACGTTCCTCTGCAGACTAGGAGGAACCTTTGGTACCAGCAAGCGGCTGTCCAGCCCATATTGCTTGGAGTACTACAGCTTGTTTCAAGAATTGTTTCCAGATCATTCGATTGGATGCAAAGGACTTGGCGACCGAACCGCCAAATCTTTCCATCAGTAAATGGGGTATGTTCTCAACTGACTCGGTTGTTTTAACCCCCTCCACTGACAGAATGACCCGCTTCCTACTTCCGTATGTATAAAGCCGGTACGGAATTGTAGCTGTCACGCCTTTGCGCTTACTGCTACGTAATTTAACCGTAAATAGCTCAGTCCTAATGGTAAGAGGTAGTAGTGGATTCACGTTATTAATCTTTGAATACAGCACAGCTGCCACAAGCTCAGCTCACTTTTACTCCACTCCTACCCTCGCCATTGCACCACATTAACTAGGTGCTACATGGACCTTGCTAAATTCACTTGCGTATACATTTTTGACCGTTACTCGCCAGTATTTACCTAATGATTAGTGCACTCCTAACCAGACTATTTCCCAAAGAGCTGTGATGATTGAACGGGTTCGATCCACGGCCCACAGTGCCCTACAGTTCACACGGTAACACTGCCTACCTGACCCACTTAACTTGGTAGTGAGCTTATGTATCCAATCACCACTGCTAGCAGCTGTGAATAATCCTATCAGCATGACGAGAGCAGCAGACTTACCGTCGAATCCTCCTGAAAATACTTATAACTACGGTCGCCAGCTCTGAAGGAGCAAAAGAATAAATCAATTTTTTGGCTCGTTTCAAAGTGAAATGGCTTGAGTTGAATTTAAACTTAATTCTGAATATTACTATTTCTGATCATTCTAGGTGATTCTACAAAGCAAATACTCTCTCAATTTCTGTGAGTTAGCTCGGTAATTACCACCAAGACAATTTGAGCAACTTAGGTTAACAAACTTCTACCCTTCAACCTATTTAATGATTTTGGATATTACTCTTTGGACAATTGATATAGAATTAGTTAAGTGACTTTACTTGAAAGGTTACTCAGAAAAATTGAAGTAACTATAAAGAGGCGACTCATTCTGGTGTGACCATTGCTCTTTTCAACATTCTTATACGCTAAAGTATTCTACAACCAAAAGAATTGTAAATGAAAGAGGCGATGGTAGCCTCAGTCTGATTTCACTACACTATATTTGAGGTTACTACACTTTACAATGAACAACATGCGTCGTAATTTTACTCATTACTATATTCGGTCCTCTGCACTTGCATAAAAGAAAACTGGTATTCTCCTTTTACATGTATACAAAGTTCGACTTTACAATTGCAAGCAGTCTTGCCTTGGGTAGACGTGTCGGTGCTGGTGGTGAGATGCATGGGGCTAACGCAGCTCTTCACGCCTCATGCCCTTAATGGCGGGAACTACGAGCTGTAGCGCTCGTATAAGCTACTGCACGCCCGCCATAAAATCTGGGCGCAGGAACTCTTACAATCAGCCCCAGTGGCATAGAAACGGCTTCGACAACCAATCGTCGCGTTCCACTCCACAAACGGCGACGATATTCGCCTCTTCGCTGTTGCACAATCACTTTTGCGTGAGCACAGTTACGAACGTCCGATCACGTCAACACTCCCCAGGCCATTCCATTGTTCAGTCCCTGTGTCTCCAGCTACCCCTAGCTACGCTCGTATCACCAAGAGTGGGGGCGTTCCCCTACCACCTTTTTGCCGACATCATTTAGTATTTAAGAATATTTATATTTATTACCCTGGAGTTCATACCAGTCATAATGATTTACTACTAGCGCTTTACAACATTAAATTATACAGTAATAACTCATAATTACAAAGAAAAAGAATACATTTGACTCCGAGAGCTTAGTGCATTGTCTGACAGGTAGCGCTAATTCCCAGTTTCGCCAACAGATGGCATCAGGGTGCACTCCCTGGCAGTCTCACACCAGCGCGCCCGTTTCCGACGCGCGGGCTCCAAATTACTGTCAGCCCACCATCATTTCAGTTCCGTTACAACTTGTACCTTTGGCCATTCCGTTCACTGACTTCCTCACCTGTATACTTTTTTCTGTGCGGAAAGCTCAATACGCTGTCTACAAAGACATAAATGACGTATTGTGGCAGCCTGCTCGGACACTCCCGCTGGAATACTAACACGAGCGCAGCAGTCGTTCCATACCAGACGGACGCATTTTTGTCGCTGCCGGTGGTCATTTTGTACCCAACCCATGATGGTCGTTGTCTCGCTACATGTCTGACTCTACATAGCTACTGTATGCACTGGTATTGTTCTTTAGTGCGTGCTACCACAGGTAGTGTACAAGAGTCGGTGCGGGATCTATTCAAAATACGATATCTCGTAATGACTCGCACGAGAATCCTGCAGCAAACTCCGCTGACATTCTAATTTGCCCTACGTTCAGTCTATTAATATCAATACCCATTTTTCGATTTAAAAATGTGTATCTTTGCACAAATAAGCAGTTTCTAGGTACTATTAATATCCGTTTATTGGCTAACAATACGAGCCCCTGACTACCGATCCAATCTGTGAAAACTGCATATCAATAGATCAATAGCACTTTACATTCCCGCAGTATTTGCAGTGCACATTTTAGGTGATTCACCTTGTGTAACTAAACATAAACTGTATACACAACACTGTATCGTTTTGTTTTGTTTTCTTCCTTACTGCCACAGAAAGGAGCAATATTGTATTTCTGGCTTATCGGGTTATGAATAGAATACCAGTACCTAAGCTGAATTTGATATAGCCACAAGAAAGACTCATGGTGAGAGGGGGAAAGAGGAGATGGGCAAGGGGTGGGAGAGATACACACAGAGAACGGAATGGAGGAAATGGTCTGAGGGAGAGGGGGCTGGAACTGACGGACAACGTGAGTTGTAATGGGGTGGTGACGGACAGAGAGAGGAGAGGAGGAGAGCAGCAGACACAAGAGAAAAGGAGATTAGGACGTATATCCCATTCCCACACATATTAGAGACGTGTACTCTCGTTTTCCTTCTTCTGCATTTAACCAAACTGAAGCATAGCAACGCTTGGTTATCTACAGCTAGAAAAATATACAGGGTGTACAAAAAGGTACGGCCAAACTTTCAGGAAACATTCCTCACACACAAATAAAGAAAAGATGTTATGTGGACATGTGTCCGGAAACGCTTAATTTCCATGATAGAGCTCATTTTACTTTCGTCAGTATGTACTGTACTTCCTAGATTCACCACCAGTTGGCCCAATTGAAGGAACGTAATGTTGACTTCGGTGCTTGTGTTGACATGCGACTCATTGCTCTGCAGTACTAGCATCAAACACATCAGTACGTAGCATCAACAGGTTAGTGTTCAACACGAACGTGGTTTTGCAGTCAGTGCAATGTTTACAAATGCGGAGTTGGCAGATGCCCATTTGATGTATGGATTAGCACGGGGCACTAGCCGCGGCGCGGTACGTTTGTATCGAGACAGATTTCCAGAACGAAGGTTTCCCGACAGGAAGACGTTCGAAGCAGTTGGTCGACGTCTTTGGGAGCACGGAACATTCAGCCTATGACTCGCGACTGGGGAAGACCTAGAACGACGAGGACACCTGCAATGGACGAGGCAATTCTTCGTGCAGTTGACGATAACCCTCATGTCAGCGTCAGAGAAGTTGCTGCTGTACAAGGTAACGTTTACCACGTCACTGTATGGAGAGTGCTACGGGAGAACCAGTTGTTTCCGTACCATGTACAGCGTGCGCAGGCACTATGAGCAGCTGATTGGCCTCCACGGGTGCACTTCTGCGGATGGTTCATCCAACAATGTGTCAATCCTCATTTCAGTGCAAATGTTCTCTTTACGGATGAGGCTTCATTCCAACGTGATCAAACGTTAAATTTTCAGAGTCAACATGTGTGAGCTGACAAGAATCCGCACGCAGTTGTGCCATCACGTCATCAACACAGATTTTCTGTGAAGGTTTGGTCAGGCATTGTTGGTGATGTCTTGATTGGGCCCCATGTTCTTTCACCTACGCTCAATGGAGCACGTTATCATGATTTCATACGGGATACTCTACCTGTGGTGCTAGAACATGTGCCTTTACAAGTACGACACAACATGTGGTTCACGCACGATGGAGCTCCTGCACATTTCAGTCGAAGTGTTCGTACGCTTCTCAACAACAGATTCGGTAACCGATGGATTGGTAGAGGCGGACCAATTCCATGGCCTCCACGCTCTCCTGACCTCAACCCTCTTGACGTTCATTTATGGGGGCATTTGAAAGCTCTTGTCTACGCAACCACGGCACCAAATGTAGAGACTCTTCGTGCTCGTATTGTGGACGGCTGTGATACAATACGCCATTCTCCAGGGCTGCATCAGCGCATCAGGGATTCCTTGCGACAGAGGGTGGATGCATGTATCCTCACTAACGGAGGACATTTTGAACATTTCCTGTAACAAAGTGTTTGAAGTCACGCTGGTACGTTCTGTTGCTGTGTGTTTGCGTGCCATGATTAATGTGATTTGAAGAGAAGTAATAAAATGAGCTGTAACATGGAAAGTAAGCGTTTCCGGACATATGTCCATATAACGTATTTTCTTTCTTTGTGTGTGAAGAATGTTTCCTGAAAGTTTGGCCGTATCTTTTTGTAACACCCTGTATAAAAATTAAATACCGAACACGAGTGTCATCAGTAGTTTTATTACCCGGAAAAGAATGATAGAATGTTCGGCTGATCTTCATGTCAAACCCCGGACAGGGAAGCTGCATGCATACTGTTTTGTGATTGAGTCGTAACGGGACCGGCGCCAGTAGTATCTCTGACATGAGTACGATCGATTTTCTAGTACAGAGGTTTGTCTTGGGGCTTGGGCGGCTCGGGATATAAGCGAGTGCCGACCGCGCTTAAGGGAACAACGCTTTGAGAACGGAAGGCGGCGGTGAGCGAGTCGGCGATTGGCTGGCGGGGAGAAGTGAAGAAGGTGTGCCTGGGGCCGGGCGGCGGTTATCACGTGGTTGTACTGGAGGCGGCAGGAGTTGGCCGGCGCTGTGGATTCTCTGGCACCTTGTGAGCTGTTGATGTGCCTGCTTCCTTGGAGGGACACGCTGTGAAGGTCTTGCGAAGTGATGGTCTGTTCGCCAGATTTCCAAACTCCTAAAGATCACTAGGTCCAATGTTTCTGATGTGATAGTGAATTGTAAAAGTGAAGGGACATGTACAGAACAGAATCGTACAGGCTGTCCTCACCTGTTGACTGAAAGAGACAGCCTACAGTTGAATAGGGTTGTAATGTGTAATTGGCATACATCTATCTGGACCATCACACAGGAATTCCAAACTACATCGGGGTCCACTCCAAGTACTATGACAGTTAGGCGGGAGGTGAAAAAAATTGGATTTCATGCTCGAGCGGTTGCTCATATGCTGATAAATGCCAAACGACGCCTCGCTTGGTGTAAGTAGCGTCAACATTGGACGACTGAACACTGGAGACACATTGTGTGGAGCGGCAAATCACGGTACACAAAGTGGCGATCCGCTGGCAGATTTGGCTGTGGCGAATGCCCGGCGGACATCATCTACCAGCGTGTGTAGTGCCAAAAGTAAAATGTGGAGATGATAGTGTTATGGTGCGGTCGTGTTTCTCATGGAAGGGGCTTACACCCCTTGTGTTTTGTGTGGCACTATCACAGCACAGGCATACATTGATGTTTTAAGCCCCTTATTTCTTCCCATTGTTGAAGAGCAACTCGGGGATGGCGATTCCATCTTTCCACAGGATCGAGCATCTGTTCATAATGCACATCCTGTGGCGGAGTGGTTACACAACAGTAGCATCCTGTAATGGTCTGGCCTGCACAGAGTCCTGACCTGAATCCTATTGAACACTTTTGGGATGTTTTAGAACGCCGACTTGAAGTCAGGCCTTACCGATCAACATCCATATCTCTTCCCAGGGCAGCACTCCGTGAAGAACGGGCTGCCATTCCCCAAGGAACCTTCCAGCAACTAATTGAACGTATGCCTGCGAGAGTGGTAGCTGTCATCAAGGCTAAGGGTGTTGTAAGCATTACCGATGGAGGGCATAAGACAACAAGTGTCTAGCGCAGTTACTACATCACTTACTGCTGCTACAATGGCGGGTTATCAAGAATTACATGAGTTTGAACGTGGTGTTATAGTCGGCGCACGAGCGATGCCACACAGCATCTCCGAGGTAACCATGAAGTGGGGATTTTCCCGTACGACCATTTCACGAGTGTACAGGGAATATCAGGAATCCGGCAAAACATCAGATCTCCGACATCGTTGCGGCCGGAAAAAGATCCTGCAAGAACGGTACCAAATACGACGGAAGAGAATCGTTCAACGTGACAGAAGGTCAACACTTCCGGAAATTGCTGCAGATTTCAATGCTGGGCCATCAATAAGTGTCAGCGTGCTAACCATTCAACGACACTTCATCGATATGGGCTTTCGGAGTCGAAAGCCCAGTAGTGTAGCCTCGATGACTGCACGACACAAAGCTTTACGCCTCACTTGTGCCCATCAACATCGACATTGGACTGTTGATGGCCGTGTACATATTATCTAGTGGGACTAGTCTCGTTTCAAATTGTTCGAGCGGATGGAAGTGTACGGGAATGGAGACAACCTCATGAATCCATGTACCCTGCATGACAATAGGGGACTGTTCACGCTGGTGGTGGCTCTGTGATGGTATGGGGCGTCTACAGTAGGAGTGATATGGGACCCTTCATACGCGTACACACGACTCTGGCAAGTGACACATACGTAACAATCCTGTCTTATCATCTGCTTCCATTCATGTCTATTGTGCATTCCGGCGGGCTTAGGCGATTCCAGCAGGACAATGCGACACTCCACACGTCCATAATTCTACAGAGTGGCTCCAGGAACGCTCTTCTGAGGTTAAAAACTTCCACTGGTCGCCAAAATATCCACACATGAACTTTATCGAACACATCTGAGATGTCTTGCAATATGCGGTTCTGAAGAAATTCCCGCCTCCCCTCGTACTCTTGCTGATTTATTGACAGAGCTGCAGGATCCTTTGTGTCAATTCCCTCCAGAACATCTTCAGACATTAGTCGAGTCAATGCCACGTCGTGTTGCGGCACTTCTGCGTGTCTGCAGGTGCCCTACGCTATATTAGGGAGGACTCTCTTCGGTCTACGTTCTGAAAGAGTGTGCCCAGATCTGTTGGGCTTGCTCTTAGGTATAACTCAACATTGTCAGCGTATAAGTGGTATTTAGTGTGGCAAATAAGAGTTGACTCAATATGTATTGAGAAACGTAATGGGCCCAATACTGATCCTCGTGGACACTATGATACTACACTCTTCCATTGTGACCTCTTTAGTCCAATCATTACACAATTTTTGTGGTATGTAAGGCATGAGTGGAACGTCTGTACAGCACCCGAAGAAAGTTTTGACTATTGTGTGTAGCAAGTAGATATCAAAGTCGACAGTGCAGTAAACTACACTGAAATTTAAAAAGCACCCAACAGATTTCTCTCGTTTCTCCAAAGCTTGTTGCAGTTCGTCAGTCACTTTTATAAGATACGATACAATACGATGCATCACAATATGTGGAATTTCGATTCCAGTCGAAAGTCGTGATCGCGTAGCGTAATGGTAAGACGGGTTCGAGTCCAGGCCCGACAAAAATATTCACTGTTTTCAGTCCATTATACAGCTGATGAATGTCCATTTAAGCAATTTATGTAAGATCAGTCGTAGTGCTGCGATATCTCCGGTAATCAGATTGGTGTCCATCCAGAAGGTTAGCTGATGTTAGGTAACGGGTAACCTGACTGTAATCTATGTATTTTGAAGGCTTCCATAATGATGGTACAATGGGTCTTTAGTCAGAAGGTTCTTTGTCAGATTCCCTTTTGGTAGAGGTTTTATGTGTCCCTCTTTTTACACTATTGGGGAGCAGCTGGAGGTAAGAGGATGGTAAAATTATCTCTTATTGTGGGCAGTTATGAATCAACGAGGAAACTGGTCATTTGTATTGTAATATTGTCGTGTGCTGCTGTTGCTGAACGAATTCGCGCAATTGACTTTTTGACATTAAGTCTTATCGGCTGCGGAACATAATTTTTCGTTCTATTGATCACTCATACTTCAAGGAAATCTATCGTTTTGCGCTCTTGCGTGTTGGTCAAGAAGAGATGTAGGCGTGGCGAAATACTCACTTAGACCCTCAGTAGTAACTGTAGGTTCAGCTGCAGATACAGATTTGTCTATTCCTAGACCTCGTGGATTTTTCTAGAGACGTAATAGTATAAAAAATATAATACCGTAAGGTTCTGCCCTGAAACCATAAAAAGTAAAACTGTATAAAAATTCACGTTGAAATGTTAATCGTGTGAAACAACTGGTGTGTCAATGGCATGAAATAGCAAAATTATGAACTGGAGCAAGGTGGCTAGATAGTAGAGAAAGAAAGCTGGAAAGGGGTGGGGGAAAATGATAATGGGAGAGGGATGTTATCGATTAACAAAAGAGGGACTTACTAATACGCCACCAAGCAGAAGCAAATGCAATTAAGCATAACTGTTACATCCTATTTGCTGTAACTCTACTTGCTGCAGATAGTTTCACTTTGATATTGTTAGATACTTGAAATTTTAAATTTCAAAGTTTTAAAGGTTTTTATATTTAATGACAGTTTAGTTCTGGGTATTCTTCATAATTCAACTTCTACAATTTTACGATAATAACCTCTTATACTATTTGTGCATCCGTTGTTCTATACTTTTAATATATTAACGTGAACTTTTATATAGTTCTACTTATGATACTTTCAGAGCAAGAAGTTGAGGTTTTATACTTTCAGTTTCATCAAACTTAATATTTTAAGTTACTCAGTCTTAGTTACTTTATTTCCATTTTTATAATTAACTATTATATATCATTTATAATTGTACACATTCAGCAGTCTACGCTTTTAATATATTAACGTGAAAAATTTTCAATAATTAAATTCCAGTAATATTAGTATAACACTCTATATTGCTAAATCCATAACATCCCCACCACTACTCTCTCCTCTGTCCTCCCTGCCTTCCTTCACCGCTCTCAATCCCTTTAGTTGCATCTTATAGTTTTACTGCTTTACGCCGTTTCACCCCCTTGCGCTACAGTATTCATATTCTAAACAGAATATTTAAGCAACTGAGGTTTACGTAATTTTAGCAACTCCCTCCTGTTAAATTCATCACATCCCTACAACTCTTCTTCCCTGCTTGCTTTCCCCCTTGCAAACACCCCCCTTGTTTCCTCATTTCCTCTCCCATATCGCCACCAGATACGTATGGAAAACAGTGACCGTAGTTGCAGAACACAGTTCTCTAACATGAGGGCATGAACAGAAAAGACGGATTGCTGACGCAGTCACCTAGGTAAATTTTACTAAAAAATGGTTCAAATGGCTCTGAGAACTATAGGACTTAACATCTGAGGTCATCAATCCCCTAGAACTTAGAACTACTTAAACCTAAATAACCTAAGGACATCACACATATACATGCCCGAGGCAGGATTCGAACCTGCGACAGTAGCGGTCGCGCAGTTCCAGACTCAAGCGCCTAGAATCGCTCGGGCACTACGGCCGCCAAATTTTACAAGTATCGTAATTTTTAAAACGTAAGTTCAAACAAAGTCTTAAGAAAAGAAAAATTTGTTACTTTGGACCTAACAAGCAGTTACAAGCTTTTGGAATCGGGAAGGTGCTAGGAGAAGAAATGTTTACTCTACATTGTAAATTGTTGTAGCTGGGCTGGAGAAGTCCCTGAGCTTCAAGCGCTAATAGAAAGCACAGAAGCTGAAATCGTTATAGGTACAGAAAGTTGGCTAAAGCCTGAAATAAGTTCTGCAGAATTTTTTACGAAGTCTCAGACGGTGTTCCGGAAAGATAGATTAGGCAGAATTGGTGGTGGAGTGTTTGTCTCGGTCAGTAGTGGTTTATCTTGTTGTGAATTCGAAGTAGATACTCCGTGCGAATTGGTATGGGTGGAGGTTATACTTAACAGCCGAACTTAGTTAATAATTGGCTCCTTCTACCGACCCCCAGACTCCGGTGATATAGTTGCTGAACAGTTCAGAGAAAATTTGAGTCTCATAGCAAATAAATACCCGACTCATACGGTTATAGTAGGTGGAGACTTCAACCTCCCCTCGATATGTTGGCAAAAATACTTGTTCAAAACCGGTGGTAGGCAGAAACCATCTTCCGAGATTGTCCTAAATGCTTTCTCCGAAAATTATTTCGAGCAGTTGGTCCACGAACCAACGCGAACTGTAAATGGTTGCAAAAACACACTTGACCTCTTAGCCACAAACAATCCAGAGCAGATATAGAGCATCATGACTGATACAGGGATTAGTGATCACAAGGTCGTTGTAGCTAGGCTCAATACCGTTTCTTCCAAATCCACCAGAAACAAACGCAAAATAATTTTATTTAACAAAGCGGATAAAGTGTCACTAGAATCCATCCTAAGGGACAATCTCCATTCCTTCCGAACTGACTATGCAAATGTAGACGAGATGTGGCTCAAATTCAAAGACATAGTAGCAACAGTAATTGAGAGATTCATACCTCATAATTTGGTAAGAGATGGAACTGATCCCCCATGGTACACAAAACAGGTCCGAACGCTGTTGCAGAGGCAACGGAAAAAGCATGCGAAGTTCAGAAGAACGCGAAATCCCGAAGATAGGCTAAAATCTACAGACGCGCGAAATTTGGCACGGACTTCAATGCGACATGCCTTTCATAGGTTCCACAACGAAACATTGTCTCGAAATTTGGTAAAAAATCTGAAGAAATTCTGGTCGTATGTAAAATACACAAGCGGCAAGACGCAGTCAATACCTTCGCTGCGCAGTGCCGATGGTACTGTTACCGACGACTGTGCCGCTAAAGCGGAGTTATTGCACGCAGTTTTCAGAAATTCCTTCCCCAGGGAAGACGAATCGAATATTCCACAATTTGAAACACGAATAGCTGCTAGCATGAGTCTCTTACAAGTAGATACCTTAGGGGTTGCGAAGCAACTCAAATCGCTCCATACGGGCAAGTCTCAGGTCCAGAATGTATACGGATTAGGCTCCTTTCAGATTACGCTGATACAATAGCTCCCTACTTAGCAATTATACAGGGTGGGTCACCTAACGTTACCGCTGGTTATATTTCGTAAACCACATCAAATACTGACGAACAGATTACACAGACCGAACGTGAGGAGAGGGGCTAGTGTAATTGTTTAATACAAACCATACAAAAATGCACGGAAGTATGTTTTTTATCGCAAACCTATGTTTTTTTAAATGGGACCCCGTTAGTTTTGTTAGCACATCTGAACATATAAACAAATTCGTAATCAGTGCCGTTTGTTGCATTGTAAAATGTTAATTACATCTGGAGATATTGTAACCTAGAGGGTGTTTCAAAAATGACCGGTATATTTGAAACGGCAATAAAAAGTAAACGACCAGCGATAGAAATACACCGTTTGTTGCAATATGCTTGGGACAACAGTACATTTTCAGGCAGACAAACTTTCGAAATTACGGTAGTTACAGTTTTCAGCAACAGATGGCGCTGCGGTCTGGGAAACTCTATAGTACGATATTTTCCACATATCCACCATGCGTAGCAATAATATGGCGTAGTCTCTGAATGAAATTACCCGAAACCTTTGACAACGTGTCTGGCGGAATGGCTTCACATGCAGATGAGATGTACTGCTTCAGCTGTTCAATTGTTTCTGGATTCTGGCGGTACACCTGGTCTTTCAAGTGTCCCCACAGAAAGAAGTCACAGGGGTTCATGTCTGGCGAATAGGGAGGCCAATCCACGCCGCCTCCTGTATGTTTCGGATAGCCCAAAGCAATCACACTATCATCGAAATATTCATTCAGGAAATTGAAGACGTCGGTCGTGCGATGTGGGCGGGCACCATCTTGCATAAACCACGAGGTGTTCGCAGTGTCGTTGGTTGGTTGGTTTGGGGAAGTAGACCAGACAGCGAGGTCATCGGTCTCATCGGATTAGGGAAGGACGGGGAAGGAAGTCGGCCGTGCCCTTTGAAAGGAACCATCCCGGCATTTGCCTGGAGTGATTTAGGGAAATCACGGAAAACCTAAATCAGGATGGCCGGACGCGGGATTGAACCGTCGTCCTCCCGTCGCAGTGTCGTCTAAGGCAGTTTGTACCGCCACAAATTCACGAAGAATGTCCAGATAACGTGATGCAGTAATCGTTTCGGATCTGAAAAATGGGCCAATGATTCCTTTGGAAGAAATGGCGGCCCAGACCAGTACTTTTTGAGGATGCAGGGACGATGGGACTGCAACATGGGGCTTTTCGGTTCCCCATATGCGCCAGTTCTGTTTATTGACGAAGCCGTCCAGGTAAAAATAAGCTTCGTCAGTAAACCAAATGCTGCCCACATGCATATAGCCGTCATCAATCCTGTGCACTATATCGTTAGCGAATGTCTCTCGTGCAGCAATGGTAGCGGCGCTGAGGGGTTGCCGCGTTTGAATTTTGTATGGATAGAGGTGTAATCTCTGGCGCATGATACGATACGTGGACGTTGGCGTCATTTGGACCGCAGCTGCAACACGGCGAACGGAAACCCGAGGCCGCTGTTGGATCACCTGCTGCACTAGCTGCGCGTTGCCCTCTGTGGTTGCTGTACGCGGTCGCCCTACCTTTCCAGCACGTTCATCCGTCACGTTCCCAGTCCGTTGAAATTTTTCAAACAGATCCTTTATTGTATCGCTTTTCGGTCCTTTGGTTACATTAAACCTCCGTTGAAAACTTCGTCTTGTTGCAACAACACTGTGTTCTAGGCGGTGGAATTCCAACACCAGAAAAATCCTCTGTTCTAAGGAATAAACCATGTTGTCTACAGCACACTTGCACGTTGTGAGCAGCACACGCTTACAGCAGAAAGACGACGTACAGAATGGCGCACTCACAGACTGCGTTGTCTTCTATATCTTTCGCATCACTTGCAGCGCCATCTGTTGTTGAAAATTGTAACTACTGTAATTTCGAAAGTTTGTCCGCCTGAAAATGTACTGTTGTCCCAAGCATATTGCTACAAACCGTGTATTTCTATCGCTGCTCGTTTAGTTTTTATTGCCGTTTCAAATATACCGGTCATTTTTCAAACACCCTGTAAATTTGACGCCTGAAATCTCCGACGTTCAGTTGCGTGTTGTAACAAACATGGGCCATGGTCGGCGAGCAGAACCTGCAGGGACATGTTTACGATGACGACCGTGTTTACGAGTGTGGCTGTAGTGCACTATTGTGGTTTGATCTAGCTGTCGCAGTGTCCGCGTGTAGCGCTGACTGCTATTGTTATTCTGCATTCGTCTCCGCACGCAGACCAACTGTAGAACCAGACGTCTGTGATAGTGTATTGTTGTAGGAACTATGACCATGGTTTATTCGAACTCTGAAAAGGCGGAGATGATACTCATCTATGGCGAGCGTCGACGAAATGCAGCTGAAGCCTGCTGGTGTATGCAGAACGGCACCCGGACAGAGAGCATCCAACGTGCCGCACATTGCAAAACATCTACCGCCAACTTTGTGCAACAGGTATGGTCGTAGCACGCAAACGGGTCCGTAACAGGCCCGTCACAGGAGAAGCGGGTGCAGTTGGTGTGTTAGCTGCTGTTGCCATGAACCCACACATGAGTACACGGGATATTGCGAGGGCCGGTGGTCTGAGTCAAAGTAGTGTCATGCGCATACTGCAACGTCACCGCTTTCACCCGTTTCATGTGACGCTACATCAGCAATTACGCGGTGATGACTTTAATCATCGAGTGTAATTCTGTCAATGGGCATTAACAGAGAATGCGTTGCAGTTCTACCTGTTTACCGATGAAGCGGGTTTCACAAACCACGGGGCAGTGAATCTACGGAACATGCATTACTGGTCCGTGGACAATCCTCGCTGGCTCAGACACGTGGAGCGACAGCGACCGTGGACTGTAAATGTGTGGTGCGGAATCATTGGCGACCACCTCATTGGTCCTCACTTCATTGCAGGGGCCCAAACGGCTGCCACATACATCGCGTTTCTACAGAATGATCTGCCAACGTTGCTCGGAAATGTCCCACTGGAAATGTGTCGACGTATGTGGTATCAGCATGATGGTGCACCTCCACATTCCGCAATTAACACTAGGCTGACCCTTGACAGGATGTTCGACGGGCGTTTCATAGGACGTGGAGGACGCATAAATTGGCCAGCCCGTTCTCCTGATCTTACACCTCTGGACTTCTTTCTGTGGGGTACGTTAAAGGAGAATGTGTACCGTGATGTGCCTACAATCCCAGAGGATATGAAACAACGTATTGTGGCAGACTGCGGCGACATTACACCAGATGTACTGCGGCGTGTACGACATTCATTACGCCAGTGATTGCATTTGTGTGCAGCAAATGATGGCCATCACATTGAGCATCTATTGGCCTGACATGTTGGGACATACTCTATTCCACTCCGTAATTGAAAACGGAAACAACGTGTGTACGTGTACCTCACCCCTCGTGGTAATGTACATGTGCGTCAGTGAAAAAGACCGATAAAAAGGTGTTAGCATGTGGACGTAATGTGCTGTTCCAGTCTCTTCTGTACCTAAGGTCCATCACCGTTCCCTTTGGATCCCTACGTAAGTCGGTGCTCTCCGACACACACGATCGAGCAGCGGAGGAGTGGTACTCAAGCGTCAACTTGAGGTTACAATATCTCCGGATGTAATTAACATTTTACAATGCAACAAACGGCGCTGATTACGTATTTGTTTATATGTTCAGATGTGCTAACAAAACTAAGGGGATTCCATTTAAAAAAACGTAGGTTTGTGTTAAAAATCATTCTTCCGTGCATTTTTTTATGGTTTGTATTAACCAATTACACTAGCCCCTCTCCTCACGTTCGGTCTGTGGAATCGATTCGTCAGTATTTGATGTGGTTTACGAAATATATCCAGCGGTAATGTTAGGTGACTCACCCTGTATACAACCGCTCGCTCACCGACAGATCTGTACCTACAGCATGGAAAATTGCCCATGTCGCACCAGTGTTTAAGAAGGGTAGTAGGAGCAATCCATCGAACTACAGACCTACATCATTGACGTCGGTTTGCAGTAGGGTTTTACAGCATACACTGTATTCAAACATTATGAATCACCTCGAAGGGAACGATCTATTGATACGTAATCAGCATGGTTTCAGAAAACATCGTTCTTGTGCAACGCAGCTAGCTTTTTATTCGCACGAAGTAATGGCCTCTGTCGACAGGGGATCTCAGGTTGATTCCGTATTTCTGGATTTCCGGAAAGCTTTTGACACCGTTCCTCACAAGCGACTTCTAATCAAGCTGGGGGCCTATGAGGTATCAACTCAGTTGTGCGACTGGATTCGTGATTTCCTGTCAGGAAGGTCGCAGTTCGTAGTAATAGACGGCAAATCATCGAGTAAAACTTAAGTGATATCGAGTGTTCCCCAGGGAAGCGTCCTGGGACCTCTGCTGTTCCTGATCTATATAAATGACGTGGGTGAGAATCTGAGCAGTTCTCTTTGGTTGTTCGCAGATGATGCTGTAATTTACCGCCTAGTAAGGTCATCCGAAGACCAGTATCAGTTGCAAAGCGATTTAGAAAATATTGCTGTATGGTGTGGCAGGTGGCAGTTGACGCTAAAGTGTGAGGTGATCCATATGAGTTCCAAAAGAAATCCGTTGGATTTCGATTACTCGATAAATAGTACAATTCTCAAGGCTGTCAATTCAACTAAGTACCTGGGTGTTAAAATTACGAACAACTTCAGTTGGAAAGACCACATAGATAATATTGTGGGGAAGGCGAGCCAAAGGTTGCGTTTCATTGGCAGGACAATTAGAAGATACAACAAGTCCACTAAAGAGACAGCTTAGACTACACTCGTTTGTCCTCTGTTAGAATATTGCTGCGCGGTGCGGGATCCTTACCAGGTGGGATTGACGGAGGACATCGAAAGTGTGCCAAAAAGGGCAGCTCATTTTGTATTATCACGTAATAGGGGAGAGGGTGGGGCAGATATGATACGCGAGTTTGGATGGAATTCATTAAAGAAAAGACGTTTTCGTCGCGGCGAGACCTATTCACGAAACTTCAGTTACCAACTTTCTCATCCGAATGCGAAAATATGTTGTTGAGCCCAACCTACATAGGTAGGAATGATCATCAAAATAAAATAAGAGATATCATAGCTGGAACAGAAAGTTTTAGGTGTTCGTTTTTCCCGCGCGCTGTTCGGGAGTGGAATGGTAGAGAGATAGTACGATTGTGGTTCGATGAACCCTCTGCCAAGCACTGAAATGTGAATTGCCGAGTAGTCACGTAGATGTAGATGTACATTGGGCGCTCAGCCTGTACCAATTGTATGTGCCATCTTTGTGTATTCCACTTAACACATACATATATTTTAATAATTTTTTTTTTTTTTTTTGGTCATCAGTCTATTGACTGGTTTGATGCGGCCCGCCACGAATTCCTTTCCTGTGCTAACCTCTTCATCTCAGAGTAGCACTTGCAACCTACGTCCTCAATTATTTGTCTTAGCAGATGTCCTATCATCCTGTCCCTTCTCCTTATCAGTGTTTTCCATATTTTCCTTTCCTCTCCGATTCTGCCTAATCATTCCTTACCTTACCAGTCTACATAATTTTCAACAATTGTCTATAGCACCACATCTCAAATGCTTCGATTCTCTTCTGTTCCAGTTTTCCCACAGTCAATATTTCACTACCATACAATGCTGTACTCCAGACGTACATCCTCAGAAATTTCTTCCTCAAATTAAGGCCGGTATTTGATATTAGTAGATTTCTCTTGGCCAGAAATGCCTTTTTTGTCATAGCGATTCTGCTTTTGATGTCCTCCTTGCTCCGTCCGTCATTGGTTATTTTACTGCCTAGGTAGCAGAATTCCTTAACTTCATTGACTTCGTGACCATCAATCCTAATGTTAAGTTTCTCGCTGTTCTCATTTCTACTACTTCTCAGTACCTTCGTCTTTCTCCGATTTACTCTCAAACCATACTGTATACTCATTAGACTGTTCATTCCGTTCAGCAGATCATTTAATTCTTCTTCACTTTCACTCAGGATAGCAATCTCATCAACGAATCGTATCATTGATATCCATTCACCTTGTATCTTCATTCGACTCCTGAACCTTTCTTTTATTTCCATCATTGCTTCCTCGATGTACAGATTGAAGAGTACGGGTGAAAGGCTACCGCCTTGTCTTACACCCTTCTTAATACGAGCACTTCGTTCTTGATCATCCACTCTTATTATTCCCTCTTGGTTGTTGTACATATTGTATATGACCCGCCTCTCCCTATAGCTTACCCCTACTTTTTTCAGAATCTCGAACAGCTTTTTCCAGGTCGACAAATCCTATGAAAGTGTCTTGATTTTTCTTTAGCCTTGCTTCATTATTAGCCGTAACGTCAGAATTGCCTCTCTCGTTCCTTTACTTTTCCTAAAGCCAAACTGATCGCCACCTAGCGCATTCTCAATTTTCTTTTCCATTCTTCTGTATATTATTCTTCCAGGCAGCTTCGATGCATGAGCTGTTAAGCTGATTGTGCAATAATTCTCGCACTTGTCAGCTCTTGCCGTCTTCGAAATTGTGTGGATGATGCTTTTCCGAAAGTCAGATGGTATATCGCCAGACTCATATATTCTACACACCAACGTGTATAGTCGTTTTGTTGCCACTTCCCCCAATGATTTGAGAAATTCTGATGGAATGTTATCTATCCCTTCTGCCTCCCAAGCTCTTTTAAATTCCGATTCTAATACTGGATCCCCTATCTCTTCTAAATCGAATCCTGTTCCTTCTTCTATCACATCAGACAAATCTTCACCCTCATAGAGGCTTTCAATGTATTCTTTCCACCTATGTGCTCTCTCCTCTGCATTTAACAGTGGAATTTCCGTTGCACCCTTAATGTTACCACCGTTGCTTTTAATGTCACCAAAGGTTGTTTTGACTTTCCTGTATGCTGAGTCCGTCCTTCCGACAATCATATCCTTTTCGATGTCTTCAAATTTTTCCTGCAGCCATTTCGTCTTAGCTTCCCTGCACTTCCTATTTATTTCATTCCTCAGCGACTTGTATTTCTGTATTCCTGATTTTCCCGGAACATGTTTGTACTTCCTCCTTTCATCAATCAACTGAAGTATTTCTTCTGTTACTCACGGTTTCTTCGCAGCCACCTTCTTAGTACCTATGTTTTCCTTCCCAACTTCTGTGATGGCCCTTTTTAGAGATGTCCATTCCTCTTCAACTGTACTGCCTACTGCGCTATTCCTTATTGCTGTATCTATAGCGTTAGAGAACTTCGAACGTATCTCGTCATTCCTTAGGACTTCCGTATTCCACTTCTTTGCGTATTAATTCTTCCTGACTAATGTCTTGAACTTCAGCGTACTCTTCATCACTACTATATTGTGATCTGAGTCTATATCTGCTCCTGGGTACGCCTTACAATCCAGTATCTGATTTCGGAATCTCTGTCTGACCATGATGTAATCTAATTGAAATCTTCCCGTATCTCCCGGCCTTTTCCAAGTATACCTTCTCCTCTTGTGATTCTTGAACAGGGTATTCGCTATTACTAGCTGAAACTTGTTACAGAACTCAATTAGTCTTACTCCTCTTTCATTCCTTGTCCCAAGCCCATATTCTCCTGTAACCTTTTCTTCTACTCCTTCCCATTCAACTGCATTCCAGTCGCCCATGACTATTAGATTTTCGTCCCCCTTTACATACTGCATTACCCCTTCAATATCCTCATACACTTTCTCTATCTGTTTATCTTCTGCTTGCGACATCGCCATGAATACCTGAACCATCGTTGTCGGAGTTCGTCTGCTGTCGATTCTGATTAGAACAGCCCGGTCACTGAACTGTTCACAGTAACATACCCTCTGCCCTACCTTCCTATTCATAACGAATCCTACACCTGTTATACCATTATCTGCTGCTGTTGATATTACCCGATACTCATCTGACCAGAAATCCTTTTCTTCCTTCCACTTCACTTCACTGACCCCTACTATATCTAGATTGAGCCTCTGCATTTCCCTTTTCAGGATTTTTAGTTTCCCTATCACGTTCAAGCTTCTGACATTCCACACCCCGCCTCGTAGAACGTTATCCTTTCGTTGATTATTCAATCTTTTTCTCATGGTAACCTCCCCCTTGGCAGTCCCCTCCCGGAGATCCGAATGGGGGACTATTCCGGAATCTTATGCCAATGGAGAGATCATCATGACACTTCTTCAATTACAGGCCACATGTCCTGTGGATACACGTTATGTGTCTTTAATGCAGTGGTTTCCTTTGCCTTCTGCATCCTCATGTCGTTGATCATTGCTGATTCTTCCGACTTTAGGGGCAATTTCCCACCCCTAAGACAACCTCTATCCGCTCCTCCGCCCTCTTTGACAAGGCCGTTGGCAGAATGAGGCTGACTTCTTATGCCGGAAGTCTTCGGCCGCCAATGCTGATTATTTATCAAAATTTAGGCAGTGGCGGGGATCGAACCCGGGACCAAAGACGTTTTGATCATGAATCGAAGACGCTACCCCTAGACCACTGGTACCCTTCAAAATGGTTCAAATGGCTCTGAGCACTATGGGAATTAACATCTATGGTCATCAGTCCCCTAGAACTTAGAACTACTCAAACCTAACTAATCTAAGGACAGCACACAACACCCAGTCATCACGATGCAGAGAAAATTCCTGACCCCGCCGCGAATCGAACCCGGGAACCCGGGCGCGGGAAGCGAGAACGCTACCGCACGATCACGAGCTGCGGACAATACAACTTCACCACATAGTAACAGCTGCTGCAACGCAACAGCTGTTAAGCATTTGCAGTCAACAGGTACCGTGAATAACACAATTTTAACCGGGAAGACACCAGAGCTTGGACTAATTAGGTGATGTCAAGCAAAGAATTTAAGTTTCCAACACTGTTAATCACGTAATAACAGTATTAGCTGTACATCTTGGTTACAAAATGCACTTGAAAAGTTACATTTCGATAAATTGCAGCTATATCACCTGGCACACGGCACACTGTAAATTTACGGAAAGGTCTTTACGTCGCCTTACTACGCGAACACTTAAACTAAATCTGCTTCTGGAAACCAGGGTGGCGAATTTCTCAGAGTTTTACTTGAATTCCGTATATCAGAAAGGTGGGGTTTAACAATAATAAAACTGAACGTATCATTCGTTACTACTGCTGTAATTCTATCTCTGTTTACGTCAGCCCGACCTAGAAACTCATACAAAACTGAGTGCGTTCAACGTATCGGAAACAGCTTGTTCCACAAGTTCTATCTGGAGCAGATGCTAGTGTGAAGGGATCAGCCATTATTTCTTGACGCCCAGGGTACTTTTCTCAGTCGCAATATGCGGGGAGGCTCCTTTCACGTACTTTATGGACTCGCTCTGGTAAACCAGAGCACAAACGTCGATTCAACAGAAATCACCGTGAAGAGTGCTCTTGGAGATCGGTCAAAATACTACAGAACAAACTCCCTGAAACTTAACCAAATGGTTCAAACGGCTCTGAGCACTAAGGGACTTATCATCTGAGGTCATCAGTCCCATAGAACTTAGAAGTACTTAAACCTAACTAACCTAAGGATATCATACACATTCATACCGGAGGCAGGATTCGAACCTACGACCGTAGCAGTAACGCGGTTCTGGACTGTAGCGCCTAGAGCCGCCGGCCACAGCGGCCGGCGAAACTTAACCCATGAAAGACACAAGCGTGTGCTTTCCATCTTAGAAGTAGGGAAACCACCCACAAGTTAAAACAGAACCGTCAGGGGCTAAATTGGAACACAGTGACACTCCAAAATACATACTCGACAAAACTATAACGTCCAAAAACCACTGCATGAAGTTCAAATCAAAGGTCTCCACCAGGAACAACCTACTGAGAAAAATGGTCGGATTACAGTGGGGTAGTCAAACTGAAACCATCGAAACTTCAGCATTGGCTTTGTGCTATTCCGCTGCAGAGTAAGCCTGTCCTGTCTGGTATAAGCCAACACATGCCTGACAGGTGGATATTGCCCTAAACGACACATGCAGAGTTATAACCGGCTGCTTGAAGTCAATTCCAGTCGAACGGCTCTACCACCTTGCGATAGTAACCCCACCTCATGTTCGAAGAGAAATAGGGGCAAACAGAGAAAGAACGAAACTGCAGCACAAAAAGATAATCCATCTTACTGCAGGGACAAAACCGCCAAGCCATAAATACTGAGGCCAAGGAAAGTTCCCTCATAAAATCGGAGAAACTAACAACCACTGATGACGAAGCCAGGCTGCAGTTATGGAGGGCTGAGAAATCCCACCCTCCTGGCTGGCAAAAATTTTCAGTATCTTTACCCCTGGTAATGATGAGAACTGGCAAATATTAAAGTCCTTGAATAGGCTGAGGTCAGCAGTGAGCAGATCACGGCATAACCTGACATAATGAGGATACATAGAAGAGAACGAAATCTAATTTGACTGCGAGGAAGAACAATCTGTTCAGCATATACTTCAGTGTCGATTGTGTACAGACACCCGCTCAGAAGATAACCATAACCCGGCTACAGAAAATTCATTGTAAGAGGCCAAATTTTGATCAAAGATTATATAAACTGTGTTTATCTGTCAAGAATTGTGTACACTGGGCTTTATGTATATTTGTGACACGTGAATGAAAACAAATCTGGAGTGGTGGCTTCAATACGAAACGCTGAGGCACTGTTTACTTCACTCAGTCTGGCAGAACCCAACACAGAACATACGACTACAGTCGACACTGGACACAACACACATTCCACAGCGTAATGCTAGTTCCACGGTGGCTCAACCTCGTCTTCTTCTTTCCACAAACAAGTAGTCGAACTCCGATCCCACTCTCTCCTCAGTGCCACTCTGGCCGTACCAGACTTCCTCTAGTAACCAGAACTGCAGTTTAGCGCGAAATTTCGAACTTAGGTAGCGAGGTCGACTACACCACAGCTCATCTACATTTATGTATAGTTCCTTTCTACTTGTCGTAAAATATTAGACGATACATATTTAGTTACAGTATGTTTTAGATCTGAATATGATTCAGAACGAGCGGAACATTTAATATTATTAACCCTAGAAAAGTGCACCAGGGTCACTCTGACCGTTCAGTTTTTTATTTCTTACTGTTCATGCGCCACTGCACATACACAGCCCGTTGCTATCAATGGAAATTCAGCATTGACTGATACCTAGTGCACGACGGACATTCGAAGTTACGAGACGTCATTGTTTAATTAATTAGAGAGACATATTTTTTTAGAGGTTCTAACACGATTCTCGATATTACCTACTAAGGTCTTATCTAACTTTGTCTGTTTTTACTCGACGTGACGTCTGTGTAACCACCCTTACTGGTGTAACATCAATGTAAATGTTTTTTTTTTCATTATTTATGGTAATATATGTAATTGTAATTAATCAGTGGGTGTAATTTTATAATCAATGAGTGTAAAAGAATGTAAAAGTTGAAACTTTATCTATAGTACTGGTTAATGAATAGGGAAGTAGTACTGCAATCATGTAAAATTTGGAGGGCAGTCACTTGACGACGGAATCGGCAGGGTGGAGAAATAAAAGGTGGATCTGGCGGTCGAACTGCAAGGCTCCTGTGTGGCATGAGTTAGTCGGTGGCTATCAGGCAAAGGGTGTGCTTCTTGTGAACTGAAAGAAGTGAGAAGAACTGCAAGGTTGTATATATATATAGCCTAGGACGCGAAGTAATTCGGTTTATTATTCATAGTACACTTTGGTTAACTCTGTACTATAAAAATCCGGTGCTAAATATGAATTTTCGGAGCTTGTTGCACAGAAAGAGCTATGCAGATGTTTGGTGGCTTCTTTTTTACTACACACAAGAGGTCGGCACTGCCACCACCTTCATTGCAAATTATCGGTTGAGTACTGCATAACTGCATCAATACGTTTGTGTTCTGTAGGCATTGTGTTGAGCCTCCATATTTTATCCTCAGTCATTTATCCAAACACGGTCCTATCTGAAGTGTTATGATGAATCCGAGTATCCTATTTAAGTGAATTGAAAAGTAATTATCTTATTCAACAAAGTTAATAAACTTTATGGATTTGTTCAAAAATGGTTCATATGGCTCTGAGTACTATGGGACTTAACATCTGAGGTCATTAGTCCCCTGGAACTTAGAACTACTTAAACCTAACTAACCTAAGGATATCACACACATCCATGCCCGAGGCAGGATTAGAACCTGCGACCGTAGTGGTCGCGCGGGTCCACACTAAAGCGCCTAGAACCGCTCGGCCACACGGGCCGGCTATGGATTTGTAAAATACATAATTATTAATTATTTAGCGAACACGAATTTTGAAATACTCTAGATAGTTTTCATAAACGGACAGTTAAAGTTTCATTACAGTACCAGTACTAGGAGAAGATTTAAAGCATGTAGTTCATAGATTTTTCTTACTGAAATAATAATGTTTACAATTTCAAGTGTTATGTAGTTAACAGTGTTTCCCGTATTGTGTTGCGACTAAAGTGTTCAGCTTCCATCTGAGTCTGCTGATAACCTAGTTCCAGGGACCTAAGCTAATGACAGAGCCAGATTTAAATGTCATAACACAATAACGGCAATCAAGAATAAGCAACTGGCTACAAATATTCAAACTGTACTAGGTCTAGGTATCACATGTTTCACTTGAGCTAAATAATATAAGGAAATGAATGTTCCTTGAGAATGCAAATAATGATGAACGTAAAAGATACAATTACTTCTTAACTATTACAATAGTAGCAAATTTCCTATAATTCATCTGGGAAAAGAACCTACGGGCCAAGTCAGTAGTCCTCCATCATTAGCAATCATTTGCCTATAATTATAATTATCTTCCGACTATAATGTACAGATAGTAAGAGTTATGAGAGCCAGTTGTTGTCTGAACGTATTAATAGTCCTCCTGTGTAGTTCAAGTCAAATCACTGAAACAGTACTAGCTAAATTATGTATTTTATCTTATCAGTAAACGAGATGTTCAGTCTCGAGTAAAGTCAGTCCCAGTAGTTAACTTTCTTTACGAACCATACTAGTACTGGGTACAACTTTGCCTAATTATGTTGGTGTCAGTTTCCTTTTACGTAATTACAGTTTACTTGAATACTAATAGAACCTTGTTTCGATTCTCGTTGCCTTGTTACTGCTCTCTTTCAATAGAAATCTTTAGAGAAACAAAATTAGTCCGATACCTTACCATTACTCACCGTCATGAACACAAAATAAAAATTATTTAACGGGAATACCGTTGTCCATATATGATTAATTTAATAACAGCCGGCGGTGCTATGTGGTCACTATGACGTTGCAGTACACATAATGTAGTTATTACATTGACAAGTGTGAAGTACACTTACAGAGTGTTAAAATGTGACGGAGGTGTGTTGTTTTAGTAACGGAGGATGTACGGGAAGCACAGTTAGAAGAACCAAATCGTGAAAATGACGTAAGTGACTTTTCTGATGAAAGTGTTTCTGAAGCTGGTGTTCTTCCAACAGTTATGGGCAATGACGAAACTAATCTGTCTGCGAATTTCAGATAGTGATGAAGAAAATACTCGTACTACTGTAGTTGGAACACAGCTGCCTAACAGAAGAGGCCTGTCAATTGCCTTTAACATGGTAGTCCGTATTCTAAGATCGTGAAGATAATGATAGAATCGAATTATCAGTAATTGAGAACACCTGAATGTATTTGTGTAATATGCTCACTTTATCAAATGAATAGCATCCTCATCCAATAAAACCGCAAATAAGTCTTTAGATCTGTAACACTTTCAGGTTTCATCACTGAACAACTCTCGTAGCAGTTTTTACGTAGTCTCGAATTTAGGATGTTAATACCAATGTTTACTGAAACAGTACATGAAAGAAGTGAAGCAAAATGCGTTTAGAATGTGAGAATCGAAATTAATTATAAAATATTCCACATTTAGACATGGTCTCCAGCTAATAATTGAGGATGATTTAAGCCTGTTGTATAGTTCGTGAGGCACTTTCTGAGGTGTACACTACTAGGATTGAAAATATTCAGCTGAGACCGAAAAATACGTGAGCGTCATTTTAATTATTTGCATAGTTGGTGATTATCTCGGCACTAAAATATGGGTTATAGCCTTCTTGAATGACGAGCTGCTCGATACATTGTTACCGTGGCTTGACAGAAAGAGAGGGTTCGATCGCTAATATGTGATTATGACACGTGGCTTTATAGCTATGGTGCCACACTAGAGGTCAGTCAACAGGTTTCTACAAAAATCATAGTAATATTGAAAATGATACCAATACAACTTGTTTGCTTTCATGACCTAATGTTTGTAAAAAGCAGCCAGGCCCTGATGTGCATAATCAGAAGCTTGAAAAGCTATACTTGTCAAGCTTGATTCACACAATTGCTGTTCCTACAAGAGGGTAGACCAGGTTCTTCTAACTCAGTCCGTCTAACTAGTAAACTATACAAAGTGTCAATACACGATCTTGACGAAACTTGACAGATGTGTGATTGAGGCAAAATAATGGATTACTTATTTGATCGAATGAGCCTAATGTTTCTTCTAAGAGGTGAAACACAGCCCTGAAGTTCAGGGGTATATTAGGTTAGCAGACATTACTTCGAAACTATGGTATATAAAAATGTTTCTCATAGAAAAGTTGATAGGTTACCACCTTTCTTGAAAATTGTATAATCGAATTTTATTACAGCTTGATATTTTATAAAATATCAGACCAGCATTAATTAATCTTGAAAAATGAAAGCTTTTGCTATAATACAGAGGATCTTTCGAGCTACATACATCCATGTGTAATAAAGCTGGATCCTGAAATACCATTTTTTGGAAACATGCTCTGAAAAGTGTGCTGTAAGATTATTTTCAACATACCTACTCAAAATATCTAAACAGTTAATCTTATTCTAGTTATTTACTTTACTTACGTTTGTTTCATGTTTGAAATTGTTATTTTGCGTTTCGGAGTTTATTTTATCGTATTACTTACATTTGTTTCGTTAACTGAATATAGTAAGTGTTATTATTATGATCCATAATCATTACAATAAAGATAATCTGTAAATAAATACTTAAAACATAATGTTTCCTTACAGCACGCACATAACACGAGCGAAATTTGTACGCACGACAGAGAACAAAATGTAAAACCCAATTCAGCAGGATTTTAAACTGTTGTGGGGGATCCTCTAAATATTCTGATTTGTATCAGGCGTATTTTAGTACACTGGTAAGCCATGACGAAAAGAACTAATTATGTTCTATGAGTGCAGGTTAATTATATTGTTTCCCAAGTGGAGATTAATGTTAAAATCATTCAGTAGAACTAGATCTGAAAATTTTCTCACAAAGTCCTCCCAGATTATTGCACATAGATGTATGTACCTTAAAGCGTCTTTAACTTATGTTGTAATAGAATTTTCAATTTTCAAAAATCAATTAATTATTCTGCAAAGTTTCAAATTATTACAAAATTAGATTTTACATTTTTCAAGAACGCTAATTTGGTATCAACATGTTTGATACATTACTCTTTCGAGGATATTCTCTCCAAATCTAAAATACTATAATACTTTTTAGGGTTTGTTTTAAATTGAAACTGGACATAAAATAAGAAATAGATACTGAATTCTTTTGCCTTGTCTACACTCACGCCACCTTTGATCAAGATCGTTTGTTGACACTTGGGAATGTTCCCTTGTGCGTATGCTATTAAATGAATAAATAAATAAATACTTGACGTTGCAACAAGGTTCTGATTTCGCTAAACAACCATACTCTAAAGATTTTTCTTAGTTTTAAAATCTGACATACTTTATGCACTACTTATTCCTGCGACTTCTTTTCCTCTGCTTTGAGCTGCTTTTCATTATCTCCAGTCAGACTGAACACAGTCTACGAAAGAAATAAGGCTGATGAAAGAATGCTTTCCATGTTTTACATCGTGTTTGTGAACCGGTCACGATATCAGGTCCTGAAACGTTTGTACGAGGACGTGAGTTTCCACACGTAACAGAGCGTTCAGTGTTTACCAGCTACCCAAGAGACAAACACCACCCGTATGAAGCGCAAATATTTGTGCTCGACACGTGCCGAGTATAAACACGATAATATGCTGTCTGTGCTAGCCACACTCGCGAAGGCATCCACAATTCATTCTGTGTCCCTAGGTCCGATGTTTGGCGGCAGCTCAATTACTAACGAAGGCAGATATTTCTTGGCTGCTGCCTGCTAGGAGGTCAGTAGACGGTCCGAAGGTTTTTTTCCATTGCTCCTGTAGATCTGATTATAGTTTGCATTTTATGTATACTTAATTTATTCCTTAAGCTGCCAGTATTCCGTAAATCGATCTTTAATTTTTCAATCAACAGGGCTCTTCGGATTCTGGTTTTCCTTTTATCTTGCCTTAAATAGCATTATTTATCGGGCCCCTGTGTTTCAAAATACGCTCTATCCAATGCGATGCTGTGTGAAGAACGCTTGGTAAAGTTACGTTAGCTCAGCAACTTGTCTCACTTCTTTTGTACATTGTTTAGCTCATCAGTTTACCTTTTCTGATCTTCCTACATATGCCAAAGCCCGTTAATGTTGTGTATCAATTTTCTATAGTGGTTGACAATGTGACAGAAGTAGCACCACAATCGGTATTTAACATTTAACCAGATTTTTCTTCGTTTCAGTATTAGTGTTTTTAATCTGTGACGATATTTTTGGAAATACCTATTTGCCCATGGAAATCCGACATAAAATTTTACTGCTACAATAAGGTCCATCACCTATGAGGTTCCCCATATTTGTTCCACCTAACCTCTATTGAATGTAATTTTAGAAAATTTTGAATATAAAGTGACTAATCTATCTTTCGAGAAAAATTCCTTAGAAATTAGCTGGTAATTGGCAACACTCCACAGTGCTTGATAAACTGAAACAATATGGAAGTGTTACGAAAATTTACTTAAAATGAAATATTAAAATAAGCAGTAGCGATGAAAAAATTTACGTACACAAGCTAATCACACGCAAAATCTGTATTTAGTGCTGCTACAATTGTTGCTCAAAGTATATTTATACCGTACATCGCCTCCAGGATCGCGTCTCATGCAATCTCAAGCTGTTCCTTCAGTTCAAAGTGCCAAGACTTTTCTTCAACACTATAATTATTTTTCTTAGTCATAATTTGTCTGGGGTGAGTGCTGCGTTTGGGAAGGGCCATGACTGCATAGGAAGGGATTAAAGAAGGGAGATTAGAGTTTGTAATTCCTTGAGCGACGAATTCATTGGAGAAGTAGCACTAAATTCGATTAGGCAACGATGGATCATAAAATGTGCTTTATCTTCATCTTAATCTAGAATTCGGTTTTGGGGAGACACTGGAATTTTCCGAAGGCTTTTTCGGATAATTTGAAATTGCGTGGAAGTTGATAAGTTCCTTATATTAGAAACCTTAGGTGGTGGGAGAAGGTGAATTAACAGGAAAAATTATTTCCTAGTTAACACATTCCGTGGCACTCGAGTAAGTTTTGACTGCATAGAGAAATCAGAGGGTCTCCCTTGAGACCACAGGAATTTCGTGATCGTTACTTTTACAAAATTTACGTACGAGTAAATCTGTCTGTTTGCTTGGGGAGAGTGGATAATAGCTGCACAGATGGTGCAGCTAATGAAAACATCTGCCGGGAAGAAACAAACGGATCATATAATAAACAGAGCAATTACTGTCTAAGAAATATAGATATTTAAAACATTTGAGGTATTGGTATAAATCAGGGACATTTACGAGTTGGTAGTTTGTATATATGCCGCGTTGGGTCATAATTCGAAATTTTACTGTCATGTTACCTGCATAATAAAGAAGTTGTAGCAATGGCGCAATTTATTTTAACGGTATCTGTTTGAGACGCGGCAGTGACATGCACAATACCTTACCTCATTCTGTGCCGATTCCTACAAGATTTAAGCAATATGAGAAAGATCCTGGAACATAAGTTGTATGGGTGGAATCTTATTTATGAGCGTTTTGGGAAGTGCACACTGTGACCAGAGTTGTAGTTCACGCGTATTTCAATTTTAATTAAGTACTGAAATCAGAATTCGTGCTACTGTGCATAGGCAAGGTAGAACCGCTGTCTAGTTGGTAGGGCGGCAGACTAACCAAGGACGTTGCGTCATCATGACGGGCATCAGATGCAACACAAATTTTTCGGTAAGACAGCGTAATAATACGCAAGAGATAAACTAAAACACAATTTCCGAGGGTGGACTACCCTTGGCAACAAGGAAGTGGATGAGACCAAGGAATGGATGACTAAGGAAAGAAAAATAGTTCATCAAAAAAATTCATTTGATACGAGTAAGAACTACAGTAGAATTATGTCAGAGAATGTTCCGGAAGAGTTTCCACTGGAAGAACTGATGTATCACCCCACAATTTGACTAGCAAAATAAGTGGTAGCGTGGCTTTAACGACGTCACATAAGTAACGAAAGCCATAAATAGGTTGTACATACCGCTGTGTATGGGAGGACGCAGTGGGGCTCGATTGAGATAGGACCTATGCCAGATGACAGTCTACCGTGGATAAATCACAAGCTTTGCATTTGTTTATTTGATGTTTATAAAGTCCGGATATATACAGTCCTGGAGGCGGTGCTTATAATTGGTGTTTCGAAGTATATTTCCGGTGGTGACAATATCTTCAGAATTAAATGGAGTTAGGTTAAGTGATTAAAGCTTATGGCACGTCATACGTCATCAGCCAAACAGATGTCGATAAACTAGAGTATAACAGTCACCTAGGAATGTACTGCCTCAGCGCTGTTGTGCACTGTTGTTGATGGCAATATGGTAGTGGCTGTATGGTTAGTGCATTTTGTACATGGGAGAAATCGTGTGTCTTATTGCCGGCAAATTCCAGAACTATCCTGGCGATTAGGGTCTAAGTCCCAGGAGGAAGAACAGAAAAGTGATTGTAATGATATACGTAAGTAGCTAATTTGGTAGAGCGGAAATGTGTGCTGAACCGGAAATAGTTGAAGTTTCACAAGCTCCCTGAATTAAGAAGAATGGTATTGTTATCTTTGCATAAATGCGTTAACATCTTTACACCAACTTAATTGGAGGACAGAGGGCCTCAATAATATGTTTTATTTCACAAAATTAGTTCTTGCTTTCTTTAATGGTGTACTGACCCTTTCAGCATGATGTTGTGTATTTGCATGGTTCACTTTGGTGCACGTATGGGACACCGTGTAAGAATGTGTGGCTGGACTTCAAGTATGCAGCATCCAATAGTAGCTCTGTGTCGTAACTAAGTCATGCATCCCTGTTAGACCACAACTTCCGTCCACAATAGGTTGTTCGACCGAAGTTTGCAAAAGTGAGACTAGTGTGGTTCTTCCTCTTGGGGGGAACTTGAATTATGTATACTATTGGAATAATAGATCTATGATGTTTTCTGGGATAGGTTTTCGTTCTTATTACCATAATGGTGCTAGAACAATTGTCATTAAATGACTGAGAGGAAGTCAACCCTCTTTGAAGCTCATGAAACTCGGTCATATTAACGTATCAGAGACATTGTTATTGATCAGTGCTAATTAGTACCAAATAGAGAGGTAGTAGATTTATGGTGGAGGAGCTTAGGCTAGGAGTGAGTGAGGTTGATTAGTGTCAGTATAAACAGCAATGTATGCAAGGAATCCCAACTGTTTGATTTTGAACTGACTTTCTGAACGTCATATTTACAAAACCTCATGAAGCTTTCCTTGTTAAGAGTGAAGTAATAGTTAAAGAACTAGTTGCAGAATGAGTAGAACACGTGGGACTGCATATTTTCATTTCATTGCGTAATGTAATAAATCTACAATCAGTTACATTTTTGACTATGTCCCTATCGGTTAACTATACCCTACTTGAGTGTTTTGTTTATGTCACTCTAATCTGTACAAAGGGACATTAGTGCTAGTACTGACTGCACCTGAATTTAATCTTGCTGTGTGGAGAAATTATTGTAAAGTTATTGTGAATATTGTTTGTAACTGTATAGTTGGTGAAATTCAGTTTTTATACTTCTTACGTTCATGTTGAATGTTCTGAAATTAATTATTACGAGGCCTTTGGGCTATAACATGATCATGCGAAACTTACAAGTGCTTATTGTTTACAGGTCGTAGTACGTGAAATTCTTGTAGTGAATGCAGTATGAGATAAATTAGTATGTTCGCTTACCATGTGAAACCTTACTACGTTAAACAGAAAACTGTAATTAGCAAATCTGTTCCCTTACGTTAATAATTAAAGACTTGTTCATGAGAAATAATTATCTTCGAAACATGTCACTTGAAACTTGGCCATCAACAATCAACACTCCTTAATATTAACCATTTATAAGTTATTGGTTAGAATACATACCATCAGCTTCTTTATACAGAAAGATTTGTTCATGTAGGCCATACATAGACAAAGCACTTCCTTGAACTAAATCTGGTGTCAACACTTACCCCCTTTTGAATTCCCACCTCACTGCTGTATAAACATAATAAGGAGTGAAAGTGGTAAGTATTCTCACCGCTGAGCGTCTCTGAATGTTTTATGGTTTCGATAAGTACACAGTCGACAACAACGTGTTCTGCAAGAAGGAAGTATTTGAGATTGGTGCATTCCAAGATAAGGTAATGATTCTTTGCCCAGTTCTACGTACACTGAGATATAAATCATTCACTTTCATTTCGTGCTGGAGTATTTATTACGATAATTGGCTTTCGCTTTGTGCTAGCCGGGAGTACCCACAATTGTCAATTTTCGAAATAAGAGTTTTCGTCTCTCTATTGAAATAGTGGATTGTAATTACGTTTGATAATTCATATAAGCTTGTTTTCTTAAGTAACATGTACAATTTCATTCTCAATGTCTCGACTAAGGAGTTCAAGCGTTTTATAATCATATGTGGGTCACAAAAAGTTAAGTAACGAGTGATTATAGACGAATGTGAACGTTTGTCTTGTGTTTAGCACTTGAAACACCATCGAATATTTATTAGTTGTAATCCCAGTGTTTATTGAAAGGATTATTTTTAGCTAACGGTTCCATTTTGTTGTAGGCCTAATCAAGGCTTTGAACAGATGATGTCTGAAAGAGGAGAAGCTTTATAGGAACAAAATAGAATTATAGACGAGATAATTCATGATTAAGAAGAGCCAGCCGATGTGCCCGAGCGGTTCTAGGCACTACAGTCTGGAACCACGCGACCGCTACGTTCGCAGGTTCGAATCATGCTTGGGGTATGGATGTGCGTGATGTCCTTAGGTTAGTTAGGTTTAAGAAGTTCTAAGTTCTAGGGCACTGATGACCTCAGAAGTTAAGTCCCATAGTGCTCAGAGCCATTTGAACCACTTTTTTTATTAAGAAGAAGGTGAGAATGAAGAAGCAGATGGTTGACTACCAGTTTAGTTACTCACATCCGCATCATCCACCGGTGATGCCCATTTTTCATTTGACAACAATGAGACAGTACTGCAGTTTTCAGTTGTTGAAGCATCAGAAAGTGGAAATAGAACCGACACCTTCTCATGATGTAGAGCTGGGGGTGTAACTCAACAGTTCCGCAGCACTCTTTTCTCTATGACTTTTGGAATATCAGATATGGTGGAAATGGATGTTAGTAGGCTGATGGCAGTCTTGAACCTCGTTTTGACTAATGAGTTGGAACAGAAAATTGCTCAGTCAAATTTGTATGCCATACAGAAAAGTAACCAATTAAATTTAACTGTGAATGAAATGAAAGCATTCTAGAGTATGTACGTTATTATGACATTCAATCCATTACCTAGTTTTTGACTGTACTGCAGTACGGATAGGAATTTTTGTAACAGTGGAGCTGCGCAAGTGATGCCTGTAAAACGTTTCTTGAAAATTTTCGTATTTTTGCACCTAAATTATAACTGAAATTGCCAAAAAAGTGTGAAACCGGTTTGGACCGATTGTTCTAGAATAGACTTGTGTTGGATCATGTCAACACTGTTTTCAAGAAATTGTTCTGTCCTGCCAGATGGTTGAAGAATCTATGCTGGGATTCAAAGGGAGAAAAGTATACATCAAATAAATCAGTTACAAGAGGTTTAAATGTATGTGTCATTGCATGTGCTGTTACAGCGTACTGTTTAGGTTTCGTCAGTGTATGAGGCCAAGAGAGGTAACAGTGACAAATCCATAAGTGAACGTATCATAGAAAAACTTTCTGTTCCTTATGAAGGACTATGGTATAGCTAGTTCTCTGATAATCGTTTTCTCAAATGTTGTAATGGTGGAAAATCTACTAATAAAAAGTTTGTTTCCTGATTCCATTGTCAGAAAAACAGGAAAGTTCTTTCCGGCAGATAAATAAGCTGCTGACAAAGCTGTGAAAATAGGAGATCGTGATACAGTTATAGCTCGAGATATAGGAGCAGCAAAACGGAAAGACGGGGGAAAGAAGTGCGCTACTGTAACTAGCACTACGCATAATATAGAATCTACATGATTTGTTGTGAGAACTAATAGCAAGGATGTTAAGGAAAGCATTGCTTGTCCAGACTCGAACAACCATCACGAATTACAGAAGGGGTTGATCCGTTTAATCATCTTCGGCTTCTCTGTAGGTACAACATTTCATGGAAATCCCGACTATGGTGGCTGATTTATTTCATTATCGTATTAGAGCAAGCGTTGTAAATAATTACATCATCCATAAATATACAGTCAAAATGGATGTCTGGCACTAAACATTTGAGACATTGGAACACAGAACACGGTTGACAACAGAAATGATTAGTTTCATCTCTGCACGAATAAAAGAAGACCCAGGAGAGAAGGGAAATCGTCTTTATGCCTGAGAAATTGTGCCAGTACAATTCGTCTCACAAATGAAAAGTAGAGTAGCATCTACTCGCAAAGGCTCGACCTCTCTAAGGTGTGCCTAATGCAAGAGCCTTACCTTCCGAAGGTGTGGCTAATGCAGTACTTCAACGAAGCGAAAACGTTCCAAGATGGTTACCATAAAATTCAGTGTAGCTCTGTGTTTGCAGTACTTCATATCATTCCGCAAGCCAAATTCGTAATTATGAGTAAAATTCCATCCAGTTGGTGTTTTCTGTTTTTTCTCAAGTTTATAACTTTTAAGAACAACAATAAATTATTGTCACATGATCCTTCAATTGCTAATCAACGTTCTACAAAGACTGTTCATGATGTAGATATCTCAGTTACTTATATTCACTCTAATTTAGTAGTGTTACATTAATCAATCACATATTGTAAGATTTATTGCTATATTTGTGGGATAAAATAAAAGGACTATGATATTACTCCTCATTTATTTCACAGTTCTGTGAAACATTGTAGATGGTAGGAATACTTACCAGAAAACATTATACGAAATCCATTACCATGACTCTTTCGTTAAGAATATTTACCGCCACATCGGACGCCATGGTTTTAGAAAACCAAGAAAATAACTATGTTACCCAAATAACCTCTTTTCAAAGTAATGAAATAAATGTATATGAAGTTTATTTTTGGACATAGATGATACCACTCTACAAAGATTTAACTGACGTTTGGAACAAACTCGTGCAGATACTGTCACTAATCTGAACCTATAAAGAAACAAACAAATTTTCATTGCTCCCTAAACATACCAAAGAATTGTCAACTTGTTCATAAATTTCAAACTTAGGTAGTGCAACAGAAGATTTTCCCTGCCATATTACATGTAATAAATTAGGTAGTCATATATGGACCTGAAAATAAATCGCGCTGCTTAACAGTGTCTTGCTATGCAATGGCCATTAAATAAATCATGCTAAGTGCTATCCGCGCATAATTTATGATGAAAACAGAGCCACGCAGCTGTGATATGTATAAGAGGTCCGAGCAGATGTAATTTTATATAAGAGGTCCGAGCAGATGTAATGCAGATGTAATTTTATGTAAGGGGTCTGGGCAGATGTAATTTCGATGTATTGCTCATGCGCTGCCTGCGATATGCAAGGTATAAGAGAATCGCTGACCAGAGAGCAGTGTTGACTGCAGTAGGTACTGTGTAGCTGTAGCAGTAAGTTGTGGCTAGTCTGTGTCTGGTCTGGAGTCTGCTCTGGTCTGGTATAGTGTATCATGTTGGGTGGGTCGGTCGCTGTGCAGCGATGCCCGAGCCTGAGTATTATTGTATAAGGTAAAAAGCAGCCACGCGCATATCTGGTAATGTTATGTGAAATCCCATGTAAATCTTTTAAAAATGTCCTAATAATAATCTTTTTGATATAAAGTAGTTTTTTTTTACAAGCATTCTTTTCAATTTAAAGAATTTACTAATTTCTCCAATCCATGATCACTCCGATTGTTGCAAAAGAAAAATCAGTTGCTTCCTTTCATAAATGACAAATCTATCGGCCAGCATTGCACAGAGCTGTGCCGGAAAAAGGTTATTGTAAGAGCAGATAGTAGGCGACTTTATTGAGGTTAGAATTTTTGCTTTTTTATTCAGAATGATCTTACAAGGCCATGACGCAGCACTGCTGTCGTCCAAAATTTACCAGGTTACTGAATTTATTTTTCATTACGTGGTTTAGGAATTTTTCTGTTTCGAGCTTACATTAAATGGGAAACAAATTTTGTGTCAAGGTTAAATGTGAATGAATTTCTGTAGGGAGGTTATAAATGGGAACCAATTTTGTTCTGAGGTTATACTAAAATTAGAATCACTATCAATAATATTTATATTATTATTTTTTGTGGGGAGGTTACAAATGCTAAGTAACTTTTTATCATCAAGAGGATATATGGAAGTTCATGAAAAAATCAATGAATACCTATGTGTATCTCAAGTTCTATTATAACTCAGGAAACCAACAATATTAGCGAATTTCAGTTACATTTGAACGAAAAGTACACGCCTCTAAGACTACATAGTCGCTAACAGTGATATAGGCACAGGCACGAAATAGAAAACTGTAGTGATGCATTAAAATGTTTTGACAAGCAGTATATTAATTTCCACATTAGGTTCATTCAAGAAGAAGAAGAGGGATATAATGATATCCTGACTACATCTGCTGTACTTGTAAGACAGTTGCCTACTTCATGATCTTATCTTCACATAAGAACTCGTGATATGAATAATCTGCTCTAAGGGTGCTATGCAAATATAAGTGACTGCAGCAAAAGAGAAGTTTTGGTATGTGTTATCTCATTCAATAAACAGAGTGAATCACTTAAAACTGCCACCGCAAATATTGCAGAAATGGAAAGTGCCATCAATGGATTGGAAGTCAAGGACAAGTATTTTCAGCCAATCAACAGATTACCATACACTTTTTAAGTAGAACAATGCCTATAGGCATTAAGAGACTAAAAGTTATTCAAATTATAATTCATTGGACTTTTGCTACAAGATTCTAGAGCGAGTTGTTTACGAGATATGGTATTTTTAAAAGTCCTCACATCAACACTTGTACAATACCCGTGGTAGCACACACTAAAGAGCAACACAAGTGCACACACTACTTATGTGGGTTCTGACCAGCAACGAGACAACAGACCATCACAGATTGTGTTCAAAATGTCCACTGGCAGCGGCAAAGCAAGCTTTCAGTTTGGTTTGGGACGCATGTAGCATACGTGCCAGCTTATCAGCGGAGATGTCCAAGTAGACTCGGTAATGCGTCGTTGTATATCATCGACTGTAGTTGCTATGTCTTTCCAGATAGCGTCATTCAGATTTCCTCACCTTTAAAGCGACGAAGATCCGACTATCAACACCTTACTGAGTCAGACCAAGGTGGTGCAATGTCGCTACGAGAAGATGGATTTTCCTCGTGCTAGATTGCAAAAGACATGGCCACTGCACAACTCTATCGTCATCTAGAACCAGAATTAACCGTCCTTGTACTGACAGGCTAAAGTGCCACAGGCCTGGAACTCCATCCCACAAACTGATATCCGGCACCTGTACAACACACTGTATGCACGTTTTAATGCTTGCATTCAAGAATCTGGCGATTACTCTGGTTATTAATGTCCTAGCACTTCGCATTTTCAGTGGATTATTCGCGATTACATTAAGGTGGGATCTTCCAACGTTAATCATTTAAATATCCTATCTAGACAAATTTATTAGCGAAATTTCAATACTCTGCAATAATAATTTTTTGGTGTTGTGATTTGTACCCCGTCAGTGTATATATTGTAATTAACGCGACAAAAAATTGAAAATTTGGAAATTTGTAGTTTTCAGTTTTATAAATTAGGTATTCGTTTCAGTTTTGCATGAGAAAAATATTTACATAAAATGTTTAACAGTACGAAAGGGTTGTGAAAATAATAATTAATATGAACAATGCAGCTCCAAGAAAAAACTAGAAGTTCATGTTTTAGTATATAGAACCGAATAAATACAAAATTATCAGGTAGTAGTTGAGACTCAGTATGTGTTTCAGTCTTTATTTCAGCGAACCTATACGGCGCCTTTTGTCTAATACAGGTGCGACTAAAAAGCTCTTTTTTAATAGTAAAAAGCATGAATGTGGTTTCTTACAATTATGTCAAGTTAAAATAAAACATGTGTTGCGTCACTGTGAAAAAGTGCCTTCACTTTGTCAGTAAAAGTACCCAAGACCTGAGATCATTTCCTAGAAAATGTCAGGCATTGTGTTAAGAACAAAAAAAAAAAATTAGTACATCTTTTTTATATTCTTATCCATCAAACGTTTCAGTAAATAATTTCCTTTTTCATGAACTTCAAAATTGTGCTACATTAGCAATTTTTGATTCTAAAAGAGTACAAAACGTAATGGTTTTTTTTTTCGTGTATGCTTCGAAAGAGAACCATTTAAAAAGCTTCACTAGTTGGTCTCGCGTCAGCCAAACACATTTTATTCAAAATATCTCTATGTCTCTCTAAATTGTTAAGTCACCAAAGTGACTGGACAGTAGCTATCAAATTAAGATATATGTAGTTGACCATGTCGTCACTGCGTAACTCGAATAACATCAAACATTTATGGAAGGAAATGGAGTGTCAGTTATGTGTCTATTAAATTCCTCCTCCCTCACCCCAAAAAAAAAACAACCTACCACAAGAGATTACCACAGGCGTAGGATGAATGGAACTGTCCTGTAATTCAAGTAACTACATCATAACGGAAAGCTTTCTCCTCATTTCGAATGCTGGAACAGTAGGACAAGGAGATACTGTATTATATCCTTCTTTGAAAGTTGAAACGGAGAGTGTGCGGAGACTTGTGTTCGGATTGTGTACCTCAGAATCGCATTTTCCGTCTTTCATCAAAGCACTGTTTCTCAAAGTTCCGTTCAATTCTGCTGCAGCTGGTTCACTAGTAGAGTTTAAATCTTGTGAAAGAGTGTCCGCTGGGCGCAGCTGCGAACGAATTGGTATTGCGTGGGACGATAGACGGAATAAAACAGACCGAGTAAAGGATACGTTCTATGCAGCAAGATAGATGCAGTAAAATCACGTAATTAAGCTATATTTGTTACAGGACCACGTATCATTTGTGAACTGTACCCGTGTAAATGCGTCCAAGGCGTGGGATATTAATTTCCGCTATAACTCTACAATTTACCTCTGGGGCTGACACTGCTTTATCGGCACGAATTTGAGTGTCCTTTTATCAGTGGAAAATATTTTCCCAGTGTTTTAAAATTAGCTTCCAGTTGGTAAGCGTCTGCTTCATACGATATACTGTCGGTATCGCTAACCAAAAATTAAAGCACTTTATGTCCTCATTGAATCTGGATCTGAGGTGTCCTGTCCGTAATCCTGCCAGAGAGTGAAATTATAAAGTGTTTAGTTTTAATTTCTTCTACATCAGAGTTGTAACCATTTCGGCAATACCATTGGCTAATGGCATAAAATAACTCTGGTGAGAGCTATTAGCTCTAATTTCATAAAGACGTCGCATGTTAGCCTCAACTCATGCGCCAACAAGGCGATTACAATATTACAAGTAGGTCCCGCTTCTCCTTCTCGAAATTCATAAATGGCACACCAGCTATATATCACCTCGGCACAGATTACGTATACTACGTTAACACGCAGGTACAGCAGCGATTTCACCCAACATTAGTACTCAATAATGATATTTAGGTTAAGCAGTAAACCCCCACGTTTCCAACCGCCATTTCTTTAAAGAATCGTACTCTCATATATAGATCCGCTTCAGACGTATGACTACTTTACGGATGAGTTAATATGTTAAATATTTGATGCTGTATACGCCTGACCACGATTACTTTCTCCTAATGACTTTCTGAACCTTACCGGCAGTTCTCCTTTTAAATTAAGTTTTTCCCAATAAATCGGCCTCTATCTCCTTCCGACTCCTTTCCTCCATACTATAAACGGGGTGAATCACCTATAATTTTCTTCAGAGATATTTCAGAGACGGTCAGTGCTTTTGATGAGTGGTTTTCACGTAATGAATTGGTAGTCAGGAGTTCATGTTTTAACCAATCCATAGATTGTAATCATACTCAGAAGTATATATTTGTGCAAACGTACACTTTTTTTTAAATGGAACAGTGCCTACTGAGATCAACAAACTAAAAGTATGGTAAGCAAAAATGTTACTGGAGTTTGTTGTAGGAGTCCAGTACGAGACGTTTGTAAGGTATATTTTGAAAAGTTCCCACACCGACACATTCACAGTACATGTGGTGGCATACACTAAATAACAACGCAGGTATATACACTAGTAATGTGGATTCTAATCAGTAGCGAGACAGTTGACCTTTACAGGTTGTGTTCAAAATGACCGCCGGCAGCCGAAATACACACTTCCAGTCTGGTATGGAACGACTACTGCACACGTATCAGCATTTCAGCGGGGACGACCAAGCTGGCGGCAGTAATACGTCGTCGGGTGTCTTTCAACTTTTCTCATGGAGAAAAGTCTGCTGAAGTCAAACCCAGGGAATGCGCTGCCCATGTACAGGTCCGCTGCGTCCAGTTCTACGATCTTGAAACTATTCGTGAAGACATGCTGTAGTAATTGCTACACTATGGCCTGGACAGACATCCTGTTGATAGCTCATGTTCCTCCTAGTCTGCGGAGGAAAGCCTTCTAGCATCCATTGAAAAAGGCTTGTTAGGAGGCTGCGGTACTTGTGAGTGTCCAGTATTCAGTCTAGAAAAAACGGGTCTATGAGCTGGTGGTTCACTATCCCACATCACACGTTTACACTTCATGACAAAGCCAACGAGGATTGTTAACAGATGAACAGAACATGTATCGTCGGTTTACCTCGCCAAGATTGGTAAATGTGGCCTCACCTTTAAATAACATACGTGAAACTTCTAGAGTATCCTGTCTTGAAGACAATGTTCAGGAGTTAATGCGATTCACACAATCGTTTTTATGCATCTCTTGATGAAGAGAGATGTGATAGGGATGGACCTTTGTCGATGGAGAAGGCAAAGGTCACATGTATGATTCATGCCACTTCCTCATACGATTGCATGGCAGCTAATGTGCAGATCAACTGTAACAGCAGCAAGAACATTAATTTCCCCTCTTCCAATGTCACTCGTTTCCTTCTGTTACACTATCTAGGTGTAACACACTTCCAAGTAGCTGGTTGAAGAGGATGATAAATAATTGGCTAGATAGTTGACCTCTATTGGTATATCTTGCCGTATACCCCGTACAAGAACTCCATACGCCGTGAGCACGTCGGCTTTTTCTGCATTGGTAAATCGTATCGTCCTCTCACGACTTGCTACTTGGACTGTCACATACTAAATGACCAGTAAGTTGCAATGCAGTCAAGTAACACACAAGCACACTATAAAAAACGTAACACTATCATATCTACCAGCTAAGCAGATTGATTGACACAAACAAGAGTCGGTGTGAAAGAATAGCAATAGAATCCTGCAACGAACACCACTGACATTCTAATTTAAAATTATTTTAGTTTGTTAGTGCCTCAGCGCTTTTCATTAACGCAATATTAGCGGTGTAGTTTTTAGGCTATTCATCCGGTACATCAACATATCCTCCCCTTTTTTCTGTCAGAAGCTCCTTTATATACATCTAGAATATCTTTTTCATTACTCAATTCTTTCAACTGCTTTACAACTTTTAACATCAAAGCATTCGGATATTCTGACAGATATCAATGTCGCTCATGCCCGACATTTCGACAGTATGTCTCCACCAATTGTTTCCAGATCGTCGAATTGGACGCTGAGAACCTTTACTTGGCCGCGCATTCCCTTGGTTTAACACCTGCAGACTTTTTTTTGTGCGAAAAGTTGGAAAACATTGTCTACAAGGATAAAACAACTACATCCGACTATGTATTACTGCAGCCTGCTTGGTTATCTCCGCTGAAATGCTAACACGTTTGCAGCAGCCGTTCCATACCAGACTGCAAGCGTGTATTGTTGCTGCCGATGGCCATTTTGAACACAACCTGTGATGGTCAATTGTCTCGTTGTTGATAAGAATTGACATAACTAGTGTACGTACTTGTGTTGTTGTTTAGTGTATGCTACCACAGGTATTGTAAAAGTAAATGTGTGAGAACTTTTCCAAAAATGATACATCATATACGTTATCATCATCAGCACCTGATGAAGATAATGAGTCACTTTGTCGAAATATCGGCCATGAACGACACTGATATCCGGGAGGATAGCCAACACCTCAAGATGTCAGCAGAATGCCAGTGAAATCTGAAGTATTACATCAACTGTTCCCATACTTCTGGTACCGAAGTTTTATGAATCTTTCAAATCATTCCCGTTATACTCAGCTTCGTGATTTCCCAACCAATTACAGTTACCATCCTCAATCCGAATCATACGTTCATCACTCAAGAAAAAATACGTTTCAAATTGCTCATCACGACAAAGTTCAATTGCAATATCCTCCTCACTGCCACTCATCCTTGCTTCATTACTCACACATCACCTCTGTGGTTCCTCTTCTTTTCTGTCTGCCTTCTTTTGTGCGTCTTAAATTAGGAATATCTGCTGTGCGGATTCTCTCTTTATCTATTTTCACCAAAGATTTAGCAGTATTTCCACTAGATTTTACGCCCAGCAATTTCCAACCACCCAGTTTTCTAATTATACCATCACTGAAACATAAAATAGCATCATAAACACCAAATTTGAGGGTTGTAAGCTGAACAAATACAGTTTTCGGTAACCGGTTCCAATTCGCAGTATTCACGCATTCATTTAAATTTTTGGTTTTCCTATGAAGACATTTCTTCAACAAGGTATCTTTAAAAAGGTCTCTAAATATGGATTTAATTTCATTCATTACTGATGCAGGTAAAGAATATTTGTGATCATATCTGGCACTTCTCCTCTACTTGCACGAAGTGTCAGGATCATTCGGGCAATGACCGTGCACTGGATTTCCATTTGTGGAAAACTTATGGAAAAAGATAGCCCATACAGCTTTTTTCATGTTTTCTAAATCCCCTACATTTCTTCTTATGGCCAGGCCATCTATTTCAACATTTGTCAGGCGACCTTTACCACCAAACCTCTTACCATCTTCCAATACTATATTTCATTTTTCTCTCAATAATCTTCTCAACCTGGACCCTATTCTCTTCTGTTCATGCCCAATGCACTCTGATTTAGAAATTGTGACGTTAGGACCACTGGGATATATTTCATATATTCAGTCATAAGCCTTGCTGTCATCTTCCCCTAAATACTGTCTGTATCTGACACCTCTGTTTGGCACTGAACGATTAAAAATCCTGAGAACTCCTGTTACTCCCATCCCACCGCTTGGACCAGTATAATTCATCTGACAGTTATGTTTAGGCTCTTTCTCAGTTCCACTGCCACAAGTTTTACAGCACTTTCTTAGAATCTCTACATCAGTTACCTTGCCAGTATCAAATGATGTAGCTGTCACGAAACCATTTAGTGAAGTGTGTCCACGTTCCTGCCAGCTGCCATCAAAACATGTCCAAAAATCCCTACATTCACTGTCATCACTTTCCTTGAGTGCTTCTTCAGCTTCTTCCTTCATTGAGATGTTACAAACTTCAGCAACAGTAGTACCAATAGCATTATTGTAAGTCACCAATTTTGCAGAAGAATTTGGAATGTCAGGTAATGCACATAACAGTTTCCCTGCCTCCATCCCTTACCAATAGATCTGAGTCCATAAACTAGCCTTTTCTTGTTTTCATATAAATTATTATTTGCTATCTTTGATATTGTTGTAGTAACTGCACCACATTTTGTACAACTCAGTGTCAGGTTTGACACAATCACTTACGAAGACGCTTATTCTCACCCAAAGATACGTCACCACCACATATTCTGCACACAGTATTTTTGGAAATGAAATCACAGAGCATGCTAAGGTTCACCATAATATTTCCAAATGAATGTTCATCTCCACAAGCTGACTGAGAGAAAATGACTTGAAGACACCGCAGTTTCCTTCTTAATGTGCTGAATTTCTTTATGTCTAACATTCTTGGGTCCTTTGACCCATTAACTTCATTTACTTTTTCGTATTTATTTCCTCTGAATTTTAATTTAGGCGAGAATTTCCTTATTCGTGGCATTTTTATGAAAACACGCGGAACAAAAGAAAATACAAATCGACACGTACTTCACTCACAACAAACTTTACTAAGTACAACCACTAACGCTCGAAAACAACAAAAAACCCGATCGGGAAAACGAGTGTCGATAGTACATACAGGGGAGCAAACACTGAAGCGATAAAACAATAGAAGCATGTAATAATAGACAAGGAGTAAAATAATTCTGTGCATTGTCTCTGCATGGCGCAAAAAGGAAGGCGTGGCATTTAAATGCCAGGTTTCCAAGAGCGTCAGGAAATCCATCATAGCTCACGAAAAATTTTAGTATTTATATAAAACAAAAACTGTTTCACGCAGTAAAGACCAGTTATTTCAAATATGCTAAAATCTATAAATCGGATTACTTTATCCCACTAGCCTTCCGTCTCGCCTTAAAGGATTTGGTATGTAATTTCTTTCCGATAGGATACCTTAACATGAAATTACCGAGTTCTACTGCTACATTTTCTCAGTTTATATCACATGACTTATTTTGTTTTTTATTCCTTCTTATTAGTATTTGTAACGTTCAGATACCTCTACCTTAATCGATCTAAATCCGGCATCTGTTTGTCTTTCATTTATTTCACACTTTGGTTCTTGTGTCTGAATCTGTCCTATAGGTTCACTTTTCACAGCTTCTCGTCTATTACCTCCTCATCCATGCCATCAACCCTCTGATTAACTTCCTTTATGATCTTGGTATTTATCTCAGTTTTATTTTCAGTTCCTGCGAATATAGCCTCTGACTGGTCAAACCTGCCATTCAATTCACGGCCTTTAATATATCGCCCAGGGTTAATACTAAACCTTTATGTTTACTCTCTGTTTCTGATTTTAATTCCCCAGTATTATTCTCAGGCATAAGTTCTAGACGTTTCAAAATTTCTCCCAAATGTTGTATCAATGCTTCCTTTTTATTCAGTGTCGTCAAAGTTTGGTACTTAACCTTTAAGCCATCTGTTGGTTTCTGATTTCCCAAATATTATTCTCAGGCTTCAGTTGTAGACTTTTCAAAATTTCTCCCTAAAATTGAAACATGCTCTTCATTTTTATTCAGTGTCGACATATTTTGATTTCGTTTTCTTACAACTGGAATTCACAGCATTCGTAGGTAATGACAGTTGACCGCCTGTCATCCATTGACTCGTTTCCACTTCTCCTGTCTGACTTCTTGGACTCCCTGCATCGCTACCTGCGCCATTGAAATTTTTTTCCATTTGTTGGCCATGGCTTGCCACAACTCTACTGCTTCTGTTTCTTAACTAAAAGTTCTCCCTCTTGTCGTGATGTACAGCAGATAGCGATGCGTCAGATAACCGCTTGTGATGAGGAGACATGCCAAAGTGGATGATGATGATGGGTTTGTGAGGCGCTCAACTGCGCGGTTATCAGCGCTCGTACAAACTCCCAACCTTCGCTCAGCCCAATCTCTGCATTTTCATGAATGATGATGAAATAATGGGGACAACACAAACTCCGAGTCATCTCGATGCAGGTGCAAATCCCTGGCCCCGCTGGGAATCGAACCCGGGACCCCGTGCTCAGGAAGCGAGAACGCGACCGCGAGACCACGAGCTGCGGACAGGCAGAGTAGAGGCAGAGCGGCATGGAGGTGGCAACAGTGTGGCAGTGACATGGAGACAAAGCTGTACAGAGAAGGCGAGGTATGCTGGAAGTAGTGGCTTGAAGGCAGAAACACAGTGAAGTCATGGTTTGGGTGTGGTGAGGTGGAGCTGATGACATGTCAGTGACAAGATGGAAACATCGCAGCACAGAGACAGCGGTACACAGAAGACTTGGAATGGCAGTGTGGTAAGGTGTCAGTGAGGACAGGTTCAATGTCTTCTCTATGGTCAGGCGGCAGCATTTAGGTGCAACGTCCCTGAAATGGGCTCTCGGCGTTCACAAGTAGAGGCGCATACATTATTCAATGCAGACATGCCCTGCGGCTGCAGTGTGGTCAGGTGGCGCCTTGTGGATGTGGTGGCTCCGGAGTGGCTTCACCACTGACACACTCTAGTGTAAAGAATCAGAGAGGCAGCTTTGTGGGTGGACTTCGATGCAGACTAGCACGATTTCTGCCATGAAGTCAAGTATGTGGATGTAGCGGTCCCTGAGCAACTGCAGCACGTACGTGCACTGGTGTGGACAGGCAACAGAGGTGCTGCGGCGTGGGTTGCGTTGATAAGGGCAGCCGCGACAACTGCAGGGCAGTCAGACAAAAATGTGTGAATTTGGCAACCCATAAGTGGCTGCAGCACTGACGGGAAACGGTGTGGGAGCAGCTGAGAGGCTGCAGTATGAGCAGACGTAAGTGAGTACGTGTGACAGCTGCAGTTAGGTCAGGTGTCGTTGTATAGATGTAAAGGTGGGTGGGTATCAGCCACACTAATAGAAAACAGGAAATATTGGCAGTGGAATGCGAAATGGCCTGGCAGAGAGAGCTATGGCACTGGCAGGCAGAAACATGGACAGAAGATACTGTTGGGTCTTGCCAACTCGTCTCGTATAGGGTGCCTAGGGGCTGCAGCATTCTCGGAATGCTAAACTAAACTTCAAGCAAGTAAAATTAGTAGTTTTATTTCTATAAGGCAGATCTGACAATATTTAACTTGAATGATTTACAAGGAATAGTCGTTAGCGATGGGCGACATGTAAACAGTAACATTCTTGGCTATGAAATATTCCTGCAAGTTTGACACACGTCACTTACACACCACTGGCCATTAAAACACACCACGAAGATGAAGTGCTACAGACGCGATACTTAACCGACAGGAAGAAGATGCTGTTATATTCAAATGATATGCTTTTCACAGCATTCAAACAAGACTAGCGCCGGTTGCGACACCTACAACGGGCTGGCATGAGGAAAGTTTCCAACCGATTTCTCACACACAAGCTGCAGTTGACCGGCGTTGCCTGGTGAAGCGTTGTTGTGATGCCTCGTGTAAGGAGGAGAAATGCGTACCATTACATTTCCACTTTGATAAAGGTCGCCTATCGCGTTTGCGGTTTATCGTATCGCGACATTGCTGCTCGCACTGGTCGAGATCGAATGCCTGTTTGCAGAATATAGAATCGGTGGGTTCAGCATGGTAATACGGAACGCCGTGCTGGATCCCAACGGCATCGTGTCGCTAGCAGTCGAGATGACAGGCATCTTATCCGCATGGCTGTAATGGATCATGCAGCCACGTCTCGATCCCTGAGTTTTCAGATGGGGACGTTTGCAAGACAACAACTATCTGCAAGAACAATTCGACGACGTTTGCAGCAGCATGGGATATCAGCTCGGAGACCATGGCTGTGGTTACCCTTGATGCAGCATCACGGACAGGAGCGCCTGGGATGGTGTACTCAACGACGAACCTGGGTGCACGAATGGCAAAACGTCGTTTTTTCGGATGAATCCAGGTTCTGTTTACAGCATCATGATGGTCGCATCCGTGTTTGGCGACATCGCGGTGAATGCACATTGGAAGCGTGTATTCGTCATCGCCATACTGGTGTATCACGTGGCGTGATGGTATGGGGTGCCATTGGTTACACATCTCTGTCACCTCTTGTTCGCATTGTCGGCACTTTGAACAGTGGACTTTACATTTCAGATGTGTTACGACCCGTGGCTCTACCCTTCATTCGATCCCTGAGAAACCCTACGTTTCAGCAGTATAAAGCACGACCGCATGCTGCAGGTCCCGTACGGGCCTTTCTGGATACAGAAAATGTTCGACTGCTGCCCTGGCCAGCGCATTCTCCAGATCTCTCAGCAATTGCAAACGTCTGGTCAATGGTGGCCGAGCAACTGGCTCGTCACAATACGGCAGTCAGTACTCTTGAAGAACTGTGGTATCGTGTTGAAGCTTCATGGGCAGCTGTACCCGTACACGCCATCCAAGCCCTGTTTGGATCAATGCCGATGCGTTGTTCTGGGTACTGATTTCTCAGGATCTATGCACCCAAACTGCGTGAAAGTGTCATCTCTTGTCAGTTCTAGTATAATATATTTGTCCAATGAATACCCGTTTATCATCTGCATTTCTTCTTGGTGTAGAAATTTTAATGGCCAGTAGTGTAACTGATCTGTGAGTGCAGGTCTAAAACTGTGCCTATACTGTTCACTAATGTCCATATACTGAGTCTGTCTGAGCCACCGAGCCTGGAAGGAGCGACGCTTATATTCACTTCGCCTTGAGGGCGATCCTATTCTGCGCACAACTGGCCGACGTCGTTTCACCGTCTTCTCTGGTCTTGCGTTGTCGTCTTCGTTCTCGCGCTTGTGGTTGCGCCAGAACAAATACTACTGCAAAGTGGACCGTCGGTGGCGTGAACACAACGGCCCTGACACGAATGGCTCGGACAAATGGCAGCATGGGCTTGTGATAGAAAGATTGCGTGGTGGAAAGTGGCGATACGAAATCGGCATATTCACTGCAGTGTCATGTATACTGTTAACTACTGCTACAAAAAATCTGCACCCATGCACGCACTGGTGCTACAGCTGTTACTTCTACTGCATTGACTAAACCTCAGAGCCCCCTAAACATCTCTACAGAGGCGTGTACTGTTTATTGACAGGTAATCTCGAAATAAATTTGGTACTGATAGCAGCTAAAGTCCTATCAAGTACGAGTCGACCCACTGCAGAGTAATGGGAAACAACTGATTAATCCTGGATGAGACCAAGCAATTGTAGCACAATGTGCGGCTCAAGGTAACAAGTAAATTAAGTAAAATTAACGGTAAAAAGTGATCTATTTGTTGCTACATAACCACCAGAAGGCGAGCAAACAACCATACATAAATTTAGTGACTGCTAACTTAGCTGAACGCTTTTAAGTTGTGTACTGAAATTCCTTTTAAACCATGGAAGCCCACCCTAATGAATTCTTCTTCTTCTGTAGTAGTCAATCCAAGGATTGGTTTGCAACAGCTACAATGGCAGCTTGTCTCCATTCTGTGCGTCTTTCAGCTTTTCTCTTCATTTCTTTATAGGTGTTACATCCCACGTCTTTCACGATTTGATCCATGTACCTCAGGCGTGGTCTTCCTCTTGCTCTTTTTCCCTCGACATACCCCTCTATGATTGTGTTCAGGAGTCCTTTATGTCTTAATAGAGGGCCTGTAAATTGCACTCTTCTTTTAACAATGAAACTACAGAAGCGTCTCTTCTCACCTGCTCTTTCCAGAACCGCTTCGTTTGTTACCTTGTCGATACATTTTATTTTGAGCATGCGTCTATAGCACCACATTTCAAAAGAATTTAGCTTCTGGTCTTCCTCTGTCCTGAGAGTCCATGTTTCACACCCATAGCATGCCACACTCCACACATTTCAAAAATCTTTTCCTGATTTCAAGGCTGATGCTCTTAGATGTTAATATGTTTTTCTTCCTGTTAAAAGCAGCCTTTGCTTGAGCTATTCTACTTCTCACTTCTACCTTGCTCCTTCCATCCCTGGTAATATTACTGCCCAGATAAGTAAATTTATCAACTTGTTCAAGCAGTTCATTGCCTACATGAACTTGGACTTTCACATGATCTTCTTTGTCGCAAGCCATTACTTTTGTTTTTGCTTTATTAATTTTCATATTATATTCTTTACCCATAACTTTATCCATTCTATTCAGTAGGACTACAAGATCTTCTTCACTTTCAGCCAGGACAGCAATATCATCGGCATATCTTATCATATCTATTCGTTGGCCATGAATTACTACACCTGTCTGTGAATTTTCCCTTACTTTTTTCAGCGCCTCTTCAATGTATACGTTAAAGATAACAGGGGATAGTGTGCAACCTTGTCGGGCACCTTTCCGTATCTGCACCTCTTCTTGTTTTGTCCGTCCACGGATAACTGATGTCTCGTTTTTGTACAGGTTCCATATCATTTTTCTATCTTTATGGTCTATTCCAACTTTTTTGTGTACCTCAAATATCTTATCCCATTTAACATTATCAAAGGCTTTCTCCAGATCTCCGAAAGCTATGTATGTTTTCAGGTTCTTATCCAGTCGTTTCTCTATTATTAGTTATAGAGCAAATATGGCTTCTCTGATTCCTCTATCTTTCCGGAATCCAAACTGGTCTTCGGAGACTGTAGCTTCGACTTTTTGTTCTGTGCGTTTTGGGATAGTTGAGGTTAATATTTTAGAGGCGTGAGTAACTTGGCTTAGCGTCCTATAATTTTCACATATTGTAGCATTTTCCTTCTTTGGAATGGGGATCGTACTGTTTTTCTCAAAGTCTGTAAGAATTTGACCCTGCTCTTACATGTTGAAAACAAGATTATACAACTCCTGATTCAGTTTTGCTCCTCCAGAATTCAGAAGTTCGGCTCGGATATTGACTATACCAGGCGATTTGTTGTTTTAAACTTTTTTCAGAGCTAGTTCAAACTCTTCCTTAAATATAGGTTCACCTATGAATTATCAATGAATAAATCGGAAAGCACAACTAATTGTAATATAGGGACAGTCCATTGGACAAGTATGTGGGCTGACACCAGTATTAAAATGTACTCTTAGTTTTATTTAGCACAAGAAAACAACTCATACAAAACAGTGGCCTGCAGCATATTGGAGTAAAAAGAAGTAAGCAGTGTGTACACAGGTAGCGTTAGATGTGTACAAATGGCATTGTGCAGTGCACCTCATCATGAACATGGACTATTCCCCACATTTAACAGTGCATTCCACTATGTCTGTATAGCTAACTCACCAACGAAGTTCAGCATCGAAAGTCCATAGCGGCACACACACAGTAAGTATATATTAAGGCATTGCAGACTGATGCATTGGAATGATAAGGTCCAGAATAACTGCACCCCATGCCATCAATTAATATATGTGGCTCATAGGCTGCACGAGACCTTGCCATCTTACCCCACCAAGGACAGAGGCCAAACGTATTCAGAAGCCTATTCTGCTTCCTTCTTCCTCAACTCTGTCACGTGACTTACTACCTCTGACAGAAGAGCAACTGCAAGCCTAACTACCATTATTATACACATTGCTTTTTTGTCAAGCTGAGCAGGACATCAAATGTGTCGACTTGGAGCAGAAGAGACACCACAGGACGTTTTAATTGCCACTGTCTATGCCTTTACAAATAAATTCATAAAACTTTGTCAGCATGCCCGAGAAGATTCAGGATTCACACTCATAGCAGTGGAAGATCAAAAACATAACAAAATCAGTTTGTTTTAAATGTGAAATTTCATAATTTTTTCACTTACTATTGGCTGCATTTGTTGATGTAGGTACACTTTTCTTCATATGTAAGAGAGATTCTTCGATGAATTTTGCACAGTCTACAATCCATACTTACACTGTATGAAAGTTTAGAATTTTCCAAATCTATTTTAAAAAATTGAGATAATTAACTATAAAATTGGAGTTTTTTCTAAACATGAAGTTCGAAATGTAACAGCTCATTCATTATTTCATAAATTAAATAAATTCTAGAATTTCATACACCTGTATGTATGGTTTGTAAGCTGTACAAAATTCATCGCAGAATCTCTCTTACTTATTAAGAAAAGTGTACCTATAACCACAAATGCATCCAACAGTAAGTGAAAAAAACGATGAAATTTCACATTTAAAAAATCATTTTGTAATATTTTTTGAACTTCCACTACTATGAGTGTGAATCCTGAATCCTTCCTTGTCATGCTGACAATGTTTTATGAATTTATTTGTAACAGTATAGACTGTGGAAATTAAAATGTGTTGTGGTGCCTCTCCTGCTTCAAGACGGTCCGTTTGACAGCCTACCCCCATTATTGTTAAGTACTGCAAATACATGTTATTCCAGGAGCAATGGTCATTATTCAAAGATATTATTGGAACAATCATTCAAAGCAAAAATGTTTAGTAAACTTTTGATCTAAAATAGACACGTTGAGATGTATGAAAACTTCTTTATCTTCAATGCTGTGAAACAAATTTTTTCATTTGCTGTTTGCTTTCTATTTTTTAGAGGTGGTAGTATGGACCAGAAACTAAAAATATGACCAGTAAAGGTGGGCGCAGAAAAACAAACCTTCAGAGCTACGAGCACTCCGTCAACTTTGCTACTGCAAAACATAATCTTCTGTGGAACAAGTGCGTGGCTCTTTAGATATGAATTTTAGAGCCAATGTTTACTATAATTTTTTCCACCCTTTATGCCCTTACAAATGTTTGAAAATATCATTTTTACATTCTAATATTGCCATGTAATAAGATTTAAGAAACATTTCGTACATTGCATTACAGTTACCACAGCTGCTGGTGACATGGATTCTTTAGATATGAATTTTAGAGCCAATGTTTACTATAATTTTTTCCACCCTTTATGCACTTACAAATGTTTGAAAATATCATTTTTACATTCTAATATTGCCATGTAATAAGATTTAAGAAACATTTCGTACATTGCATTACAGTTACCGCAGCTGCTGGTGACATGGATTCTTTGTTTTATGACGTCAGTATCGCATTACGTTTTTCAAGTTAACTTCCTTACAAGGATTAGCTCTTAAATTTCTTATTAAATCGAGAAGAAGAATTGGAAGCATTAGAACAAACAATTCACGCAGATGCTGGCCTTTTCGTGTAACTGTGGACAACTGTTTGTTCTGGCACTCAATAATAAAAATACAGTGATTACAATGTTTTATTTACGAGTACAACGAATTGCTGGTCTTTTGTCAGTACGTGAAATATGCTCAAATTGTAGCCGATTTCAATATCTAGTGAACGGTGTATCATATGCATATTTAATACATGTTTTATTTGGAGATTTTATTACAATCAATTTTACATACACACATCAATAAATTTCACACTGTTACTTGCAAAAATTGAGTTAATTTTATTTCACTCAAATCAACACATGTCGCTCTAGATTCGTTGACAACTATCTTTTGTTTTCCGGATATCTGAATCCAGTTTTTCAAATGAGTTTATTATTCATCCTGACTTATCCATTTTTTCTCAGACGAAAGCGAATGCGAACGTTTGGCTACTGGATCACTACGAGTACCACCATTTGGAGACCACACATTGGAAGTGCCTGCGATTGCCTGGTTATCGAGCACTTGTTGCAAATGTGCTTCTTGTCCCTAACGTACAGGGTGATGTTTCAAGTTCCCCTGTAGTCTCTGATTCTTTCCTGCTTCAGGAGCCCAATCACACAAAGCCAACTTTTGTTTACTTTTGATCCTTATACACATGCATAAAAGATATGGAGTGACGATAGTTGTGAATTAGTTTCGTAGTTGCTCAGATTTTGATTCTTGTTTTGCTTGTAAAAATTACTTGTTTCTTAATTTGCAGCTCATATTACATGATGATTTCGACTGTGGTCGTCTGAATGTTCATGAAAGTACCATGTCAGTCTGATAGTAAAAAATTAAAAAATTAAAAAGTAAAAAAATTTGTTAAGGCAACCGCTCATGAAAAGCTTTAAATCCGGTTTCGAGTCATGGCCTGGTATAAAGTTTGAACTTTCGCCATTGGATCATCACAGAGCCTTGTGTGGCGAGAACTCACGAATTCTCACCAGTCCCTTCCCTTCCTTTCCTGATTTTCTAATTTATGTAAATATTCACTTGCATTTAACGGAATTATATTTTTCTTCGAAGTTGAAATTTGTTCATCTCGCCTTTGCTTAACGCACATTTGTTTTTCGCCACCACACGCATTGTTGCAAATCTCATCGTTCAGCTTATGGTTATTGAACTTTTCCTCTTTGTCACACGCTTAATCGTCACAAGCATCACTAAAACTTATGTTGAGTTTTATGTCTACATTCGATGTTTTCGATGTTTCGAGTCATGGCCTGGTATAAAGTTTGAACTTTCGCCATTGGATCATCACAGAGCCTTGTGTGGCGAGAACTCACGAATTCTCACCAGTCCCTTCCCTTACTTTCCTGATTTTCTATTTTATATAAATATTTACTTGCATGTAACGGAATTATATTTTTCTTCGAAGTTGAAATTTGTTCATCTCGCCTTTGCTTAACGCACATTTGTTTTTCGCCACCACACGCATTGTTGCAAATCTCATCGTTCAGCTTATGGTTATTGAACTTTTCCTATTTGTCACACGCTTAATCGTTACAAGCATCACTAAAACTTATGTTGAGTTTTATGTCTACATTCGATTTGCCACATGCATTAGTTTGTTGGGCATTTTATCAGTAATGTTATTGTCAGCGATGGGTGTATCCAAGCTTAGATACACTACATGTGCGAAGGTCACTGTTTGATTGTACATTCGGTTTTTTGAGGTATAACATATGTTAAATGTGGTCTGTAGCTAGTTTATTGCGATTTGTGGTTGTCTTATGTGGTGTGGTGTTTACTCTTCAGTGTTTCGCGGCGTGGTGATGGTATCTGATGTTCTGCACTGACGCATCCGCCTTGTAGACGTACTCTGGTGTATTCATTTGCTAGTTGTTGTTGCTGTAAGTCCTTCTATTCTTAACATGAAGATGATATGCAGAACTGCCCGTTGACATAAATAGGGTTTCACATGTCCCACTACATCTCATTCTATTGATACAACAAGGCGTATCTCCTCGTTATAAGCTGTAACGTTTAGAACCTAGAACGAGCAACGTTATTCTGTACCAGTGTTGAAACTGAGTTGATGTTGCCATTGAGTGTTTCCGTAGATAAACCATGGTGGTAACGCAAGGAGATTGCTCGACGAATCTTGGTGTCTATATCAGTTGGGTGATGTATCGGCCTCAGAACTTGTTTCCAGGCTTGTGTGGATTTGTGAAGTTCGAGCTACTGTGTTGGGGTTTGCTTGTTGTGCAGCAGTGGTTGGTAATGAGGTGACTGGTCGCTAGTTTGCAACCGTATTGGCCTCCTCCTTTTGTCTTGGGTTCGTAATTTCGTATTCAAACATTGTTGCTCCAGTTTCTCTATCCACTATCCTGTAGCATATCCATGTCTTATATCAATAGGATATGTCTTAATTGCCGCTTTATACTATGTTCTATTAGTCCTTCATAGCACATATTTATATATAAAATTCCGATGTGCCTGTGTGTCTTGACCGACTTTGTAGCTGCTATAGCTGCTGTTGTCGGGATCCAGAATTTTTTCACTTTCCAATCAAATATTTTGTAATACACAATTTTGATTTCTCACACAAAAAACGTATAATCCCAAAATCTTAACCTCCCAGCACCTCTCACTGACATACGTATCAATACATGAGCAAGTTCAGTACGCTGTAGCTCCACACTGTTTGACATTCCGATTGCGGACCGTTAGGCCCTGATATTCCGTATATTGTAATTGTGTGCATTCTCACAAGGGAACCTCCCCATCGCACCCCCCTCAGATTTGGTTATAAGTTGGCACAGTGGGTAGGCCTTAAAAAACTGAACACATATCAATCGAGAAAACAGGAAGAAGTTGTGTGGAACTGTAAAAAAAAAAAAAAAAAGCGAAATATACAAACTGAGTAGACCATGTGCAAGACAGGAAACATCAAACATAAAATGAGTTCAGGGGCGCCGTCGTCCCGTAGTTAGCGTGAGCAGCTGCGGAACGAGAGGTCCTAGGTTCAAGTCTTCCCTCGAGTGAAAAGTTTAATCTTTTATTTTCAGACAATTATCAAAGTTCAGGCACTCACACATAAGCAACTTCGCTCTCCAAAATTCCAGGACATGTTCGGATTTGCTTGGACATATGCAGTATTTGACGGTCTACACACGGAAAAATGTGAAAACGTTAAAATCATTTGTTTTAACAGAGCACAGGGAAAACTGTGCGACTGTGAAGCTGTTGCATTCATTTGTTGCAGTTTATGTGACAAACTCTTATGTCTTCATTACTTTTTGGGAGTGGTTATCACATCCACAAGAAAACCTAAATCGGGCAGGGTAGAAGAATCTTTTTACCCATTCGCCAAGTGTACAAGTTAGGTGGGTCGACAACACATTCCTGTCATGTGACGCACATGCCGTCACCAGTGTCGTATAGAGTATATCAGACGTGTTTTCCTGTGGAGGAATCGGTTGACTGATGACCTTGCGATCAAAAGTCTTCGGTTCCCATTGGAGAGGCACGTCCTTTCGTCTACTAATCGCACGGTTTTGCGGTGCGGTCGCAAAACACAGACACTAAACTTATTACAGTGAACAGAGACGTCAATGAACGAACGGACAGATCATAACTTTCCGAAAATAAAGAAAGTAAACTTCTCACTCGAGGGAAGACTTGATCCAAGGCCCACTCGTTCCACAGCTGCTCACGCTAACCACGAGACCACAGCGCCCCTGAGCTCAAACTAACCTTGATGTTGCCCATCTTGCGCATGGACTACTCAGTTTGTAAATTTTGCTTATTTTTTTCATAGCTCCACACAACTTCTTCCTGTTTTCTCGAGTGATATGTGTTCAGTTTTTCAAGGCCTATCCACTCTGCCAACTTATAACTAAATCTGAGGGGGATGCGCTGGGGAGGTTCCCTTGTCAGTGAATGGTCTGTCGATTAATTCGACGTTGATATAAGCATGTTGTAGAGCGTCGTACTATGGTGCGTGTCCGTCTTCATCCCAAATGTGTCGTCTCTGTGCTGAATTCTGATATCTAGATGCTCAAATTGAGCGCCAGATATAGCAACCGCGACTTCATTTAGGAAGTGTGCATTAAATTGACCGGCGTATTCTCCAAACTGGCACTGTGTAGGCTTTGATGATGAACGCGTGAACATCACTGCATAATCGGCTTCACACTGTTTTGAACCATCAGACCTGCTGATTTTAACAAGATCTTGTGTCCGTGCGTTTATTTTAATCGCCCATTAAGTAAATTTGAAGAAATTTCCAGTCCTTATCATGTACTGCTATTAAAGATCCACTTTGATGGTAAACTTGGCGTTGAATCTTGAGTTGCTCTGAACAAAAGTTCGTTGCTCCAAAAGACTCCATTTTGAAGCAGAAATAGAAGGTAATTTTGTACATAAAAAATTCTGAAGCTTGAGTAACACCATTCATAAGCTCTTTCAGTGCTTCAGTTGGTGAATTCAACGTTGGTAGTACGACATTTCCCGACGCGCAACAGATACCACGTGCCTCTGATTTGAATGTTAATGCACGACAATATTCGCATTCTTTGTCCATTTCACCGATAACAGTTTTCGGATGCATCGAATGTTCAGTGTCCGGCTCATATTCAAACCAAAGGCCAATGAACGCAGAACGCGTTGATGCACGACGTCCTTGCATGCGTTGTCGCTTATGTGTTCTGGGTGCCTCATTGGTTCGTTTGGCAGAGCATTTGCTCTTGACTTTCGTTTGAAAGTACGTTTGTCGTCCGGGATCGTGCGACTGTTAGTCTGATGTTCCGATATTTTCATAGACTGACTACACCGCTTACGTTGACTAAGATTTGTTCGCGCTCTTCGTGGAATATTTCTGTACAATCACAACATATAAATATGAGGAACGAATAAAACGTGCGAACATAATAAGACCGAATATTTTATGTGGTTTTTTTTTACATTAACTTGTAGGGTATGCTCACCGGTTGTGTATATTCCACAAACCATTTAACACTTCATAAACATTGCATCATCATCGCAATCGCACGAATGAATGCTGAATAAAACGTTTTGTGTAGGAGATTCGACAGAATACTGCGGAGTGAATATGTGCATAGATCGTAATCCACATTTTTACAAAATATTATTTCGAATGCAACAGTGGAATCCTCCACCGATAATAAATTTTCAGATGGAATATGTACGCCTCTTATACTGTTCTTTTCAGTATTTCTTCATTCTTTCTCACTTTATAGGTGCCTAAACCAACTGAACTGTCAACGTAATGAGCTACTATTGAATCTGAATGATGATTCGATGCCCTCAGGTCAATCACATTCTCAAACGAGGGCAGCTGTTTCATCAGTACATCGTGGACATACATGCGAATACTGAGAGCAAGCGATTACGCTACATGCTCTGTAATTAACCCTAACTGTATTCGAAGGAGTATATTTACTTGAGAGATGCTGTTGTTGGTAGAGTAGGTATATATTTAAATATCTAAGAATTCGGAAAGGCTTTCATACTTCAATCCACATATATCTGCTGTCCTCGTCATATTCAAGAATACGTACACGATGCTATGACATTCCTTCACGTTTATGGAAGATATGATTTATTTGTAACGTTCACAGGTAATCCGAAGTGGGATCAAATATCCAGGTGAATTAGCAGTCTGTCGCCACGAAATTATTGCAAGTATGTACAAACAAAATTTCAAATCATGATTAATTTAATAACAACAATTCACGTTTCCCGGCCAGCATGTTACTGGCTGGTTCTACTGAGTGGTAAAAATGAGGTTTTCCTCATCTGCACATTTTGCTATGCACTGTCGACAAAATACCACCAGAAAAAATTGATAACATAATTTCAGCAGAAATACCAGATACGTCATCAGTTGAAGAATTGTTCCATATTGTTATCACAAACATACAGCAACCAGACAGACACTGACAATCAGTCGCTAGTACCAAATTCGGCTCTATTGTAAAAAACTTAAAAAAAAACCATTGATGTGGAGTTCTGCAGTTCTAAATACATCTGCAAATAAGGGCAACCGTGTGTCAGCATCAGCAGTTCAAAATGTAAATGGAAACGATGAAATTTCACGCTAGCAGAAGGGCAGATACAACAGCAGCAACGAATCTGGTTTAGCATTTTGTACCCATCAGCCATGCGTCTGGCCGTGCATCTAGAAAACGGTCAACGTGTTTGTTTCAAAGAAGGCGATGCTATGCAAAAGCACTCAATGAATTATGCAAACGAACAGATATTTTCGGTCAATTCCGACGAAAATTATTTCATTTCTGTGTGCTACGATATTTCTCGTGGAATAAACAATCAAAGAAATGAGAGCCGCGAAAGCTAGGTGATCCTATTCCCGTACTTCCTGGTATTTTCAAAAAACATACATAGGGGCGATTGTACACAGTTCATCCAAATTAACGTCAGAGCTTCATTGGATTTGTTATCGGCAAATGTTCAAGGACTAATGTACTTCACATGTGCACTAACTATCAACTGCGAATTCCACATCAGTAACACGACGCGTGCCGCGAACTGCAATTACTAGAATACAACAATCGTTGAAGCATTAGGCTTGCAGTCGTAGCATTCGCTTCTTCATCACAAAAAAAAAAAAAAAAAAAAAAAAAAAAAAAAAAAAAAAAAAAATGTTTGAAGTTCTGTTAACGACTTCCTTTTGAGCACAATCATCGAATCTGTGGGATAAATATAGTAATCACATAATCGAAAGTATACTATACAGAAACCGGGAAAAAAATCGAGATGCACACATGTACCAAACACCGGAAATGCATAACGAGGCGTTGATTTTGATCCTGGATATTTGCATTCTACTTTCAAGAAAACCAGTGATCAGTTTGAATATGCCATCGCCTAATCGGTCTGCTGCACATTTTAAAGAAACTGATACACATCGAGAACTTGCAACAGTTACGATTGCATTAGCCATTGTAGCGAAACGAATTGCCGCTGCGTTATTGGATTGTGGAAGAACAGCATATTCAGTGCGGGGCATATTGTGGTTATACGGCGATTTTCGGCAGACATTATGTATCAGTCCACGTTCTACGTACACACCTGCGATTAACTCATGTTTGAAAATATCAAGTATATGTGCTAAAAATGGCGACTGACCGTAAATACGTGCAAACAATTGCAAAACGATGCATGAGCACACACCATTCTGCAAACAACTGCTGGATATTGGTGAAGGTAAAATTCGAATGCGTGAATATAGGCAATTAATTAAATTGCTACACAAACATTGTTGCTTCTAAAAACGAATTAATCCTAAGTGTATTCCCTAACTGAATCGATCAATACATCAACCACACGTTACTAAGTGAATGAGCGAGTATGAGAGCTAAAAATGTCGATGTTGTACAAATCAGTGCCATTGGAATCGATCGATATAAATTCACTTGATCTGCCCCGACTAACACGACGTAATCCGTGCATGACAATTGGTTCACCAATCATTTTGCTTCGCAATTAAAATCCAACTAAACTGTACAATGGGAAGCGATTGGTGATCAATCGAAAAATGTAAAATCACTTAGAGTCGACAGTATTGAATCTAAAATTCTGAGTGGAGAATGTGTAGCTGCCAATAATTCTGATGTACCTTCAGACTCACCAATTCAGCTGAAATTCTTACAATTTCCTATTCGTCTCGCCATTGGAATAACCACAAATAAGGCGCCAGTTCAGAAATAGGTCATATGTGGATTGAGCCTCGAAAATAGACGTTTCTCGCACGAACAACTTTACGGTGAGTGTTCATTGGTCGGCAAACAGTCAGAGTTGTGCACTTACTCACCAGAAGAAATAACAACCAACAATATTGTACTCACATTAACATTAAGATCAATTCGTTTCAGAATATATTATTAATTTGGTTACATTTTATAGATCATCAGCATTTATTATTTAGATTTAAGAGATCCAGTTTTTTTATATATTTAGTTCTTGATTGCCTAAGTACATAATATATTTGAAGTATTTCAGTTACATTGAAACAAAGACTTTCGTTCATGACACATGCACCAAAGAGCAACTGCCCAATATCTTGAAGGGCCCACACGAGCACGCAGAAGTGCCGCAACACGACGTGGCATGGATTCGAATAAAGTCTGAAGTAGTGCTGGAGGGAACTGATACCACGAATCCTGGCGCGCTGTTCATAAATCCGTAAGAGTACGAGGAGGCGCAAGGCATCCCAGACATTCTCAACAGTGTTCATGTCTGGGGCGTTTGGTGACCAGCGGAAGCATTTAAACTCAGAAGAGTGTTCCTGCTGTCATTCTGTAGCAGTTATGGACTGTGGGCTTCCCATTGTCCTGTTGGAATTGCCCAAGTCCGTCAGAAAGCACCATGTACATGATTGGATGGAGGTAATCAGACTGGATGCTTTGGTACGTGTAATCTGTCACAGTCGTATCTAGATATATCATGGATGCCATATAACTCCAACTGCACACGCCCCACACCATTAAAGAGCCTCCCCCAGCTTGATATGCAGGGTCCATGGATTCATGAGGTTGTCTCCATATCTGTATACGTCCATCCGCTCGATAGAGCTAGTCCGACCTTGCATCATGTTTCCAGTCATCACACAGTCCAATGTCGGTGGTGACGGGCCAAGGAGACACGTAAAGCTTTGTGTTGCGGAGTCTTCGAGGGTATACCCGTGGGACAACGACTCCGAAAGCCCATATCGATGATGTCCCGTTGATTGGTTCGCACTCTGACACTTGTTAATGACCCAACATTGAAACCTGCAGTAATTTGCGGAAGTGTTGCACTTCTGTCAGGTAGAACAATTCTCCTCAATCGCCGTTGGTCCCGTTCTTGCAGGATCTTTCTCCCGCTGCAACTATGGCGGAGATTTGATGTTTTACCAAATACCTGATATTCACGGTACACTCGTGAAAAGGCCGTACGAAAAAATCAGCACTTTATCGCTAACTCGGAGATACTGTGTTCCATCGCTTGTGCGCTGACTCTAACAACACGTTAAATCTTATAACCTGCCATTGTACCAGCAGTAACCGATCTAACAACTGCGCCCAACACTTGTTGACTTGTATAGGCGCTGCCGACCGCAGCGCCGTATTCTGCTTGCTTACTTATCTCCGTATTTGAATCCTCAATCCTGCACCATTTTCTTTGGCGCTTTAGTGTATTTTGCCCGCTGGGTATGTGACGGGACAACGTCCACCTACGAGGTCCTCTATTGTGTTCTGTAAAGTATGTGGTGTTGAGGAAGCGACTGAACGATCTCTTGAAAGACAAGGGGATTATACTGCCTTCCATGTTTTACGCGTTTAGAGACAGGTCATCCTGGTGGCCCCATGAGATTGCTCGTCGCCAGCTTCTCGTTCTTGTGCAGGGTAGTTTGTGTTCGTTTTTGCTGTGAATAATGTTGGTTGTAGAGTTTACGTCATGAGCTACGCTGCCAACTGTGACTGAGGTGATTATTGGTCTTGTAGCCGTTAGCATAATCTGCTTTAGCAAGTTGTCTGGCATAATGACATTTGTAAGTTTTTGTTGCATGATTCTCCTTCGCCTCTTTGGGCGCAGGCGATGCATCCAATAGCGTTTAGTTCCGTCTCGCAGTCTTTTTATGTCCTTCCCTACAACTGACCCAAACTACTTTTTTCGTCGGGTAGTTTTTGGTGCTGCAGTGAAGATCGCAGTATTTGAAGCAATGAGATATGGTGACGAAGTCTTTGACGTTCAGCGATTGGCGTCCCCGGAAAACCCTGCCTTGGTCACATAGAACGTTCATCACACGAGGGCTGATTTCGGGTATGTTGTCCAGAAACCCTTTTCTCTTTGGGCCAGCTTTTAACCTGAATTTGCCTTCTTGGGTGTATTGTTTTTTCGTTAAGTGTTCAAACAGGTTTAGATCGTACTTCTCTTCTAGTAATTCTTATGCAGTGTATCTGAAACATGCATTGCAATAAGTGGCTAGCATTTCCTTGTTGTTTCGCATTTTCGACTGGCGCTCTCTTGTAGTTTCCGCCAATCTTTTCGGGGTTTCGCTTTTTAATAATCACCACTATTCGGTTTTGGTAATACATTTTTTCAGTTTTCCTTTGCATTAATTGATTTGTGTCATGAGCACTTAACTGGTCTCTTTTAGATTCTTATTCGTTGTCTATTTGGTTAATGAAGTTATAGCTGGTTTCGACTTGGCCTTTTTAGTTGTGTTCTTCCATTTCCAACTTCGAACTTTTGCAGCGAAAGAGGCTTGTGATAGTATCGGCGTGGTTTTGTGCTTGCCTGGTTCTGTCTTCCAGTTTTCAGTTCCAGTCTTTAGTTTCTCTTTTCTAGGTCGTGTCCGGCGGATGATGTGCATCTCAGCTTGTTATGTTGCATGCTAGTCTGGCGTTTTCTTCTTTCAGTATGCCCACTTGCAACTCCAAACGCGCCTGGTCTAAGAATGGGTGGTTAGGTTGCGCTTAAAGAACGGTAGGACACTGAGAGTTAACTTCTTTAGTTTTGTTGGGATCTCATTAACGAGTTGTTGTATTACCGCTAGTTTGTCGTGGTCTGGAGTGAATTCCATGCCAATCCCCGATTTTCTCCGAGGATGAAGAACAGTATTTGTCACTTCTGCGGTGGCCAAGTTTACGGTTTTAATGTCCACATTCGTCCTTTGAGGCCGTTCTTTAGTGACAGCAGGAACCCAGCGAAGCTGCGCCGCGCCGTTTGCAAGACTATCGCTTAGTTACGCTTGCTGATGCAGCCGTCTAGTCAACATTTAATGTTGTAAAACATCATAATTTCATGTAAAAAGCGAATCATTTATTATATGCAAAACCAATGACAGCAGATGGAGCACCTTCCGTGTGTACGCGCTATCGTGCATTTATTAGTCATTTAAAATATGTAGACAGTGCCCCTACAGTACATTGCGTTATCCATCAATAATATATTAATCCGAGTGGCATATTGCACCAATCTCTTAAATTTGTCGTTAACGCAATAAGCAAGATTGGAATCAATGCGTAGAATTTTAGGTTATTTGAACAATTACGTAAAGAAAATGACCTGAACTTTGATCGATTTCTCCTTCAAACTGAGGTATGCTGGCTGTCAAAAAGCTTGTTTTTAATAGTTTTCTCTGTTGCTTTTTTTAATGCCAGAGAAACAATTTTAAAAGATAAATTAACCCAGTAGAAACCAGACATGCATACTTAACAGGTTTATTTTCTAAACTTAATGAGAGTCACTTGTAGTTACAAGGTGGCAGTCTAAATTTGGTAAAGCGATGTCCACCATTTTTGCTTTCTTGGCCAAAATTAAGATAATAAAAGTAAAAGTATAGACCGTGCTAGTTATTACAGTTTCCCAATTAGTCACACACAAATTGCCAAGATGATGACATTGCAACCAATGTTCAGGATTTATAATGTCCTCCACACACACTTTGAAACTAGGTTTCAGGATATTTTGATTTTGGAAATGTGACAATGGATTATCAAGCGATATTGAAGAAACAGGTGCCATGTTACAAGAACTGATCGAAACAGAGACAAACAGAGGAATGATGGAGTAATTTAGAAAGGATAAACAGCAATTGTGGCTTCAGGGAAACATAAGTTGTTCTTAACATGATAATGTAGATTTTTCCGGTCTAATGCTTGTTGATGCTCTTCATGACTAGGTGACCAGATTTCATGGTCCTAACGACGCGATAATTCGATGGTCCAATTGGCCGCCATCTTCAGGTGAGACTAGAAGTGCAGAATCACGCCGGAAGTGAAGTAACACCAAACTTTTTTCTTTATTGTGATACTATTGCCCTGCCCCACATGGGCACAAGAGGGCTGGCATGGCACAATCCGCTGTTCTTCAGCTGAGTGACATTATAGTGAAGAAGGAGGCAACTACACATATAGAAGGCGACAAAAACGGGGACATCCGAATATATTATATGGAGAATATGGGAGTTAAAATATACACTGACATAGAGACATTCACTGTGGAACAGTTAAAAAAAGTAGACATAAAGTTAAGAAACACAGTTGGAAATTCGATGAGCACATAAAATATTCTGCAGTCACACACAGAAGATAAAAGTTTAAAAGGTTGCCACAGTATTAAAAGATTCCAGACTGAAGACACTTGACAACCACTGTAAAAGACAGAGCTCACATGATGAAAAATAAAAGCTGCAGGGAGGGACCTGCTGAAAGGGAGGAGGCCTGAGACGAGGGAAATATAGGGGTAAGGAAGGTGCAGTGGGGGTGGGGGGGAGGGGGGCTGGGGAGAGTGGGATGAAAAGAAAAAGGTGGTGTCAGGGTTGTGCACCAAGGGGCTGGAAACAGACAGGGTCAGAGATGTAGAGTGAAGGCTGAGAGTGCAGAGACAAAGAAGGAGCGTGGTGAAAAGGGAGGGGAGTGGAGAAGGGAGGAAAACCACTCAGGAGCAGGTAAGAGGAGCGGAGAGGAAGCCCTGAGGAGTGGAAGGGGGCAGGTAGGATTAGGGACGGTTGGAGGGGTGGAAATCAGGGTGAAGCACATCATCCAGGAGTAGTAGGTGCTGGAAGTTGCGTTTGGAATGGAGGTGGAGTGTGTGGAGATAGTAGGACACAACAGTGAAGGCACAGCAAAGGACTTGGGGTAGAGAGGATGGAAGACATCAGGTAGTGGGGGGGGGGGGGTCCAGTCTGCAGACAATGTTCAGGACACAGATGTGTTCGAGGAAAAGATGTCGGAAGGGGATGAGGTCGTAGAAGATCTGTGTGGGTAACGAGCGGTGGATATGGATGGTGAGGCAGAGTGCATGCAATTCAGGGATTAGGAGGGCTTCATAGAACCAGGGAGGGACAGATATCCAGGTGACGCTGGCATAACAAAGGATGGGCAGATCAAGGATTTGTAGATGTGTAGAATGGTGAAGGATGCAGTCCTCACATCCAGCTAGGTAGCAGGGACTATTGCTGGCTTTGTTTTGAATCATAAGGATATGGGGAGTCCAGGTGAGGTGATGGTCGAGGGTGATGCCAAGGAATTTCTAGGTAGGAATGAGGTGGATAGGACGACCATAAATGGTGAGGAAAAAATAGCAGAGCCATAAGGAGTAGGCAGTATGACCAATGATGATTGCCTGGGTCTTGGAAGGGTTGATACAAAGGAGCCGGTGATTGCACCAGGTTGAGGTGGGTTTGAAGAGTATGTTGTTACCGTTGAAAGGTAGGATAAAGGGTCAGGAAGGCAGTGTCATCAGCAAATTAGAGGAGGTGAGGAGGCACGGGAGGTTTGGGCATAACTGCAGTATATAAGAGATAGAGGAGAGGGAAAGAGACAGAGTTTGGGGCACGCCAGCAATGGGATAGGAAACACAGGGGTTCGTATTGTTGATAGTGACATAAGAGGGACGACGGGAGAGGAAGGATGCAACGAGATGGATGGAGTTGATGGGAAGAGAGTAGGTCTAGAGTTTAAAGAGGAACCTGCGATGCCAGACATGGTCATAGGCGTGCTGGAGGTCGAGGGAAAGAAAAATAGGGGAGCGACTGGGCTTAAGCTGGAGGGAGAGAGGATTGGCAAGGTTAAAGAGCTGGTCGTCAGCTGAAAAGGAGGGCAAGGGGAAGGAGGTGGCGTTGGTTACAGTGGTGATGAATACAACGGAAGAGAACAGACTCGAAGACCATAATGAACACAGAAGTGAGGCAGATGACACGATAGGAAAAGGTGTTAAAGGAGGTTTTGTTTGGTTTAGGGAACAGTACGACACGGGAGGTCTTCCACAGGCCAGCGCAAGAGCCGGAGGAGAGGAGGACGATATACAGAGTAGCAAAGGCAGCCAGGAAAGAGGAGGTGGATTCCTAGACGTAGCGATAGGTGCCACCATCACGACCAGCAGGAGTGGCGCGTCTGGACTGGAGGTGGAGTTTGTTGTCGTGTGCGGTAATGGGAGTATTTATGCCTATGGGAAGTAACTGACCCAACTACTGTTAAAGAGGCTAGTGGTGCTACAGAGATATTGGTGCATTCAAGGTCTATGGGGAAGAGGGATTAATTAAAAAGGGGGTCGTCGGGAATGGAGAGGTGGTCAGCAAGACGGTTAGCCTTCCTGAGCACGTTAGGGAAAGGGTGGCTGTTGTACAGAATGGGGTAATGGGTGGCGGGATGGCTGCCAGTAAGGCGGCCGATGGCAGAGCAGTACTTGGAGGGGTTGACAGGGAGGGCAGAGTTCAGGTGTATACATATCTGGCACCAGTCCCAGTGTTTTTATGCTGTGAGAAGATTTCAGATATGTTGTAATTGCCGGTAGCGGCAGAGTGTATCCCGGTAAAGGGTGCAGAGGAAGATGCGGTAAAGCCTGCGAGATTCACAGAGATGTATCATCGCATACAGCGGTTCCTTTTTATTCTGGGAACAGGCCGCTGTGCATGCGGGAGAAGCGAAAGGGCTGCACCGCCGGCAGTACTTAAGTAACAAATGCGATCAGTCGCAAGTTAAGATGCAGTCGGTCGAAAACCTGACGGTTGTTGTTTTATGTCTGACAAAATAGGAAGCCGACCCTTGCTTAAAAGAGAATATATATCTTCACTACTAGTATCATCGGATTATCTAAAGACATTTCCTTCATACTGTAAGGTTTCGCGCATGTAAACGAACGAGTTGGCCGCCTGGAGTTAGAATGAGGGGAGATGAATTTGCTTGTTCGTCTGAGAACTACCTCTGCGGCCACAGGGCCTAGGGCGCAGTGCTTCCAGTACCAGCCAACAAACGATATCTCAGATGATAGTACTACACTGCAACTGTCATCCCTGAAAGCCATGTGTCTGTATCTGTTTTCTACTATTGTAGACCTTTCTTCCTTAATTGCATGTAATATTACGGTATAATGATAATTTTTACTTTCGGGACCGTGAGACTACAACTGAATGAAACAGTTTTCGTACCATATGCTTTTCGCCTTTATTCACTGGAAGGCATCTTCAGTGGCCTGGAATATGTACACAGTTTTACTATGGAACTACATTTTCGGCAATGAAAATATAGGTTATAAACAGTTCTGGTGGTTGGGATTTGGTATTATATAGTAATATTTAAACGATACTTACAGGCTGCGTGCACGATTTTCTACATATTACGCTTCTTTGGCAAAATCGAATATTATTGCCAACTTTGGAATGTAATTTTTCAAGTATCTGTGACCTGTTTGTGTATGAATTTGTGTGTGTGTGTGTGTGTTTATGTGAGTGTGTGTGTGTGTGTGTGTGTGTGTGTGTGTGTGTGTGTGTATGTTTTTGTGTTGTATTTTTTGCAGTTGGTGTGAGAGGGACGATCTTTACCTTATCATTATTTTATTAAGTGTAGTATACAGTCTTTACTGCTGTGGGTTTGCTCATATATCACACGTTTGTTTTCTGCAATGGCATTCTGAATGCAGAAGTTATCTTGCATTTGGATAACACGTTTGTCATGGTTGCTTTTTCTCATTATTTCCATATCTTGTCCCATATTTGTAGCATGGTGGTTAAAGTGTTTTAAAGGTTCTGCAAGTGTTGAATGGTTTGTTTCATACTTCCAACATCTGATATGTTCTTTGTACCGTGTTTTAAAATTCCTGCATGTCATGCCTATGTATACAGCATCACATCTTTGACATTCAAGTTTATATACTCCTGTTTGCTGGAATTTATCCCTCTTGGCAGCTGGTGGGTTTAGGTGTGATTGGGGGGTTTGGCCACTCTTATAAACTATATGGAGGGCGTGTCTCTGTAGGATGTTTGCATATCTATATGTTACTTTATTTGTGAAAGTCACAGTGTACTATCTGGTTCTTTTCTGCATGTCGTTGTCATTGTGTGTGTTTGTTGAGTGTGTAGGTTTGCAGCTTGTGAGTTCTCTTGTATTCTGGATATGTTGTGTTTCTTTTTGTATTTTTGTTCTTAATTTTTTGACTGAGCCTGTGTATACATGTGTGTCACACCCATTGTTCCTAGGTATTAGCATTTGTGTCATCGTATTCACTTCTTTTCATAGCTTCTCTTGTTGAGTAGCATTCTGTTTAGTCTATGTAACATATGTCTTGGTGCTGCAAGCTTCTGGCTGTCAGTATGATTAGATGTGGAATGTATTTTTGTGTCTGTGGCTGCTGATTTTCTAAAGATGTCAAATGTATATTTGCCATTTATTTGGATATTATTATGACATGAAAATTTATTTGATTTTCTTTATCTTTTTTAAGTGTGAATTCTATGTTCTGTTGTGCTTTGTTGAATTGTGAATTTAGTTCATGTATTTTTCAATTGGCTCATCTACGAGACAAATAATGTCATCCACATATCTGTAAAGTAATCTAAACTCCATCCAAACAGTCCCTGGAGGGTCCAATGGTACTGACTGGCCGCTGTGTCATACTTTCAGCCCAGGGTCGTCACTGGATGCAGATGTGGAAGGGCATGTGGTAAGCGCACTGCTGTCCCGGCTGTTGTCAGTTTTCGCGACCGGCAACATATCTGTACCAATATATGATTCTGAAACTTTCATTAGTGGTTATCTTTTCAAATATCCGATTTTCTAGATGACTGATGGAAATGTTTGCTAATGTTCCTGATATTGGGGATCCCGTGGGCAGTCCATCACTTTGTAGATAATATTAATTTTTGAACTGATAGTTGTTTGGCTTTTTTCTCAGTCTAGCATATTTGTTATTTATTTTATCGCTTCTGTGGTGAGGTTGCTGTAGTGCTTCATTGAGTTGCACTCATATGTACAAAAAGTAAAAGTTATCAGTATACTGCAATATTACATGCCATTGATGAAGACATTACTACAAAAGTTGATGACATTAATACCGCTCAGTCAAGCATTCCCTGTCAACATGTACAACATCTTCAAGAAAATACATCTGAGACTCCATGAATCGATACAGCACACAAAATTCAACAAAACATGTAGAAAGAACGATTTAATTCTACAATTTACCGTCCACACATATCGTTCAAATTGATTCGCTAGGCGCTGGCAGCGATAATTCGGATTTATTAGCTTGTCGCCGGCCGTGCTTGACAGTATTGGGAGATTATAAACTGTTACGTTTTACTAATCTCATCGTTAGTTCTCATAGGTTCTCAACCCCGTTCCCCTACTTCCATGAATTTTCGACGATATACATATGTAAATAAATACAAAATTGGTTTTCTTTCACCTATTTGTTTATTTGGATTGTCTTTGGTATTCAGTATTTCTCTCTCAGATGATATGCACCAAAACATTCTCCAAATTGTAACGCAACTCCACAAGACTTGCACATTAAGTTTGTTGTTCTTTTTTGTTTTGTTTTGGTACATACATGCAGTTTTTTCGTTTCGTTTATTCGTTTCCGAAATACGTAGGCCTATCAGTTGGTGTTCCATTGTGTGACCGGAAAGTATGTCAACCGTATCATTTATAGTAGATAATCGTAGCGTCTATTTCGTCTGCCTTGATGGAAGAGCACAAGTACTTATAAAAACAAAAAACTTGTTGATGTGTCTAACTTATTGTTACCCAAACAAAACGCCAACAGAATGCAAAAGGTACTATAGTGCTGTCGCCGGCCACTGCGCGATACTATTCTCACTACACGACTGAGGTGTTGCCGGCCACTGAGCGATACTATTCTCCTACACCACTGTGGTGTCGCCAGCTGTTGGCTACTATTTCGCGCACGACACCACTGTGGTGTCGCCGGACGGCAGGGTATTAATGTAAAAGTTAAAAACATTTCTGTGGTGGCACAATAGTCGAAATCAATTATAGAACGATACTGGTTACTAAATGAAGTTAAGATTCTATATTAGAGAAAACAGTACCCAAATACGATGCTCTGTGAGACTCATCTAGAATTGGCACAAAATTTATGAACCCACACAGTCCTCATGGCATTAATAGAAAAAATTGAATACAATACCTATACAGCAGTGAAACATTTGCGAAACTAGCATAAACAGAAAATAATGAAACTAGCAAGAAAAAAGACACAAAAATACATTTATATTTTAAAAGCGAAACCACAAGGACACCAACACATATTCCAACCACGGTTAGTTAATCTAATGAAGACAGAAGTACACGAAAAAGAAAAAATTCTTTCGGAAAAAGGGTACTGTACCAACAGCAAAATAAACAACCAGTACATTGAAAATCTCATACTAGAGACTGAGCACATCCTTACACATGAAGAACAACAAAATAATTGTGCAATAAACATAGGACTGACAAGATAACTAGTAAGAGAAATGCATAATAAAACAAACACAGCGGACACACAAAAAGAACAACCAAACAGAAGCAGCCACCATGAAAAGGTTGAAACAAAACTTAATAAACAACAACATATTAATAACAAGGCCAGAAAAGGGAAATGTAACGGTACTCATGCAGAAAGAGCAATACATATCAAAAAACAACGACTACATAAATACCAAAACCATACAAAATCTGAAGCCAGATTCAACTACAAGATTCCAGGCAAACTTGAAACGAACATGGAAAACCATTGAACACACACTCACAGACAAACAGAAATTCTACATAACACAGAAAAACCCACAAGCACCACACTCCACAGCCAATCAAGGAAACATAGAGGTGGAATGCCAGTGAGAATCGTTATTAACCTCAAGAAAGCCCCAAAATACCATATAGCCAAACATCTCCAAAAGTTAATTACAGAACACCATAAAATAGAAAACAACAGAACGTTAGTAAACACAGGACACCTAATAGAACATATCCAGAACATACAGGTACCACACACAGCATCACTGATTTTGTTCAACATAGCAAATATAAATACCTCCATCCCTATCACAGAAAGAATAGAAATCATAGAACAGCATGTGTCATCCTACAGCAACCTCACCACAGAAGCCATAAAAGAAATAACACATATGTTCAGACTGACCACCGAGGAAAACTGTCTTCAGTTCGAGAGTTAATATTACCTACAAAGTCATGGACTGACCAAGGGATCTACAATGTCAGGAACATTAGCAAACGATTTCATCAGCCATCTACAAAATCAGATATTTGAAAAGGTAACCACTAATGAAAGTTTAAGAATCATATATTGGTAACAATATGTGGAAGACATTATTTGTCTAGTAAATGAGCCAACTGAAAAAATAGATAAACTAAACTCACAAATAAACAAAGCAAATCAGAGCATTAAATTCACATTTGGAATAGAAAATCAAATAGTTATTCTAGACATAACAATAAAAAAAGAGAATTGCAAACATACATCTAAGATCTTTAGAAAACCAACAGCCACAGACACAATAATACATTCCACATCTAATCATTCCCACAACCAGACACTTGCATCACTAAGGCGCAAGTTATACGGAGATTAAACCGAATCCCTCTCAACAAGAGAAACTATGAAAAAGAAATGAGTACAATCATACAAATAGCTAGGATCAATGGGTATGACACACATGTATACACAGGCTCAGTCAAAAAATATAGAATACAAATACAAAGAAACATAAAACTTCCAGAAAACAAGAGAACTCATAAGCTGCAACTTACACACTCAACAAACACATACAGTGACAACGCCACACAGGAAAGAACCAGATGGTCACACTATAACTTTCACACATAAATTAACATACATCCTTAAGAGACACGCCTTTCATATACCATATAAGACTGGGAAAATCCTCCAATCACACCTAAACCAACCGGCTACCAAGAGGGATACATTCCAGCGATCAGGAGAATATAAACATTAATGTCAAAGCTGTGACGCCTGCATGACCGGCTGGAATTTTAAAACACGACAAAGAAAACATATCAGGTTTTGGAAGTATGAAACAAACCATTCCACACTTACAGAAACCTTAAAACACCTTAACCACCTTCCTACAAATATGGCACAAGAAATGAAAATAGAGAAAATAAGGAACCATGACAAACCTCATATACAAATGCTAGAAAACTTCCACATTCAAAAAGCCATCGCTGAAATCAAACATCTGATGAATGATCAATCACATATCAGTACAGGCTCCGTACTACACTTAATAAGAGAAATGATAAGATAGAAAACGTCCCTTTCAAACAAACAGCAAAAAAAAAAAAAAAAATCTTCCGCTCCCCTTCGCCTTATGGACACACACACAGAAATAGCCTTGCATAAAAATTTACATCACGTAAACACACACACACACACACACACACACACACACACACACACACACACACACACAAGGAATGCGATAAAATCGCAAGTGGCATTATATGAAGATGAGAGGCACCAAAAATGGAACAGAAGCGTAATACGTAGAAAATCGTCCAAGCAACTTGTAAGTACATTTCAAAATATTACTACGTAACAGCAAATACCAACCACCAGGACTGTTTATATCCTATAGATACATTGGCGAAAATGTAAACTAAATAGCAAAAGTATGTATATATTGCAGGCCACTGAACATGCCTTGCAGAGAATAAAGGCGAAACGCGTATGGCAAGAATATTGTGTTTCATTCAGTTGTAGTCAGACTGTCCAAAGAGTAAAAATTATCAATGTACCATAATGTATCTGTTTTATTTCTTGATGTATTAAAGTTTTGTTTTTCTTTTTTTAGATCTTGTAAGAGGTATACGCTATATGCGTTCCCTGCAACAGGCAAGACTTAGGAGAGTCTCTGACCAGAGAGCAGTACGTAGTTAGTTGTTGATTGTCGCTAGTCGGCAGCAGTCTTGAGTAGTCTGCGTGAGTCGGCAGTAGTGTACGGTAGTCGGCGCGTGTCTGCGCTTGTGTGCAATCTGCTCTGGTCGGGACTCTGGAGGATGAGTATTATTGTAGAAGGTAAAGAAGCAGCCTAGCGCATATCCAACAATGTATGTTAACTGTCATTTAACTTCTTTCAAAAAAATGCCCAAATAATAATTTTTGTAATATAAAGTAATTTTTTTTTTTAAAAAAAGCATTCATTTCAATTCAAAGATTTTATCCAATGAATAATTAATTCCTTTCACGAGTCACAAAGCATAGGCCAGCATTGCATGGAGCTGTGCCGAAAAAATTTAGGTAAGAGCAGATATATTTGCAGTTTTTATTGAGGTAAGAATTTTTTCTTATTTTTTATTCAGAATACAGGGCCGTGGCGCTGCACTGCTGTCGTCATAAATTTTACCAGGTTACTGAATTTTTTTTATTATTTCCTGGTTTAGGAATTGAATTTTGTGGTTACATTAAATGTAAATGCATTTCTGCACGGAGATAATAAAAGGGAACAAATTTTGTTCAGAACTTTCAATATTTAAAATTCATTTAATTTTAATATTTTTGTGGGGAGGTTACAATCTTTTTAAATCTTTTCGTTATGTAAAGGTTTGTCAGAACATCGTACCCCCCACTGTCACATAGCAAATGAATATTGCATGAAAACTTCATATATTTTCGGAAGAGTACTAGCTCATTTATTATGGATAAACTTTATTTACATTTATTGTGCACGGTCTGAGTATGACCGAATCCTTATAGTGTTTCTTTGTTTAAGTATTGTTGTAATATGTCATATTAGTCCGGGAAGTAGCCATGTTGAGTATCATCATGTTTATGGAGCTAACGACAGATGTATTTTTGGTGGTAAAAAGCAGACAGTAGCGAGCCACTACAGGAGTCAAATGGAGACGGAATTTTCGAGAGAAGATCTCATGGGAGCGATTCTGGACACTTTTCACGAGTCCTTGAAGGAGGAAGACCTGTAGTAAGGAGGGCTATTCGGTCGTACAGGTGTTTGATTATGGGCGGCGGACGGCCGCTATCATACTTCAACTTCTGAAGGGAATTTATATTTCGAAATATCAGTATGTGCTCCAGATTAGAGAGATATGTTTATCGGCTTGTATTGCGGAACTGAGAATGGGCAGAGTGTGAGTTACCATTCTTTGTATCGCATGTGTGAAGCTGTGAACCATCAGGTTGTACTCTGAACTCTTTTGAGGTGGTGATATTGCATATATTGTGATTACGAAATGGATTTAATTTTCGCGTATATTTAATGACAGTTTGGTTTGGGGATTTTGCTACCAGTTTCATAACATTCTGAATGTAACTACTGGATTTGATACGGGTATTTTCTGTCTGTATTTCAATTGAATACCGTTGGACTACATACCAGTTACTTGTGATGTCATTCCGTGAATAAATGTTATGCTGAATAATTCTCTGTCGTCTACATCACTTACACACTTTCGAATGGAACCCCTGTTATTAAATTAATCATTCGCATGTCTTTGTATATCAGTTTCCTCTATTGTCTCACATTTGTAGCCACTCTATAAAGCATTTTACTACTTGATCACAGCTGTAAGCTATTATTTGCAGCGAATCCGCTGCGGGGTGTCAAAACAGATGTGCATGGCTCGAGATATACTTTTTAAACAGTGCTATGCACAACCCAGGTAACTACAGTACCAGTAACCACAGGTACAGATGTTACTGGTTTGATCGTGTGGTATTCTGTTTACAAGAGCAACTCAGCAGCAGAAAACTGTTAGGAACTTGAGGTTTCCTCATCCGGGATATGAGTCTTTAGAATTGCAACTGTATTTCTAACATTTCACAACATTCTGTGATCCAGGTCCAGAATCTGTTGTATAACAGGCAGTTTGCATGAGTGCTCAAAGTATAAGATTTGGCAGGGTTTCCGGCGTGAGAATCGCTAGCAAAAGTTAGGTGGGGGGAAGTTAGGTGCGGAACTTCAAGAAAGAAGAAGTGGCTACGAAAAGGTGTGCTCAGTTGGAGTAGTAGTGACTAGCAATAATGGAGACTTCTATCGCGTGCGAGTAGCATCAGTGGTCACAGCATTGCGGAGCACCGTTGGCAACTTCTAGTTCGTCAAGGTGGGCAACAGCTTCGCTGTCGCCACCAATTACATATTCGGTAGCAGCAGTACAGCTGAAGCAGATGCAGACAGCATGACCGACACGTTAAGTACTTGCACGTTGTTATGTGTGAACCCGCAAGTCATCACCAGAGATGGAGCGTATAACGATTTAGCAATCGTCCAGTGAGTGCGGTTCAGACGAAGCCGGTGGTCCAGTTAGCATAAATCTGGAAGCAGATGCACTGGCATCGACAAGATTAGTGGGACAAACAGTCCGAAATCAGGGGAACAAGATGTAATTGTGTTTCACACAATGACATAGTTAATGGAAGTCTGCCAAAAATTTGAAAGCTGAGGTGGAAATAATTAAATCATATATTAAAGGGTTTATTGATACGAAGTTATAAGGTCAGACATGCGCAAAATTTCCGACGAGGTTGGCCTGGGTAACACCAGAGTCGCTATGGTAGAAATAAAGTTGGGGGGAAATTTGGAAAAGTTATGGGACGAGCTGAGTAGTGATGTTATGAATTGTATCCTGAGGCAAAATACAATTGAGGAAGTGAAAACTAAGGCTGTTAACAGTTTGTCAGGTAGAGTAGTAGGATGTGTGAAATAGGTGCTTAACGGCAAACATTTTGAAGCAGTATTAATTAAAGAAGATCGGAAGCATAAGCAGCAATTGAAAGGCATTAGTGCGGAATTAAATTCTTTAGCAGCAAATGATGCTACTACTCTGATGGATGTCTATGTATTAATTCAGAAACGACAAAGTGTTCTGCAAATGATGGCAAATACCACCCAGTAGATTTTCTTGCTGTATGTATAGATGGTTCTGTAAGAGGAATGTCGCTAAAAGACACCCTGAGGGCTATGCACAATCATGGACAAATTTAACGAGTGCTTCATGTACTACCCTTGAAGTGTTTGAGACCTGTTTCCTGAACAAATTCTGGAGCGAAGCGGAGAAAACGCAACTTCAGAACTAGTTTCTAAACTGCCGAGTATGAGACACGGAATTGGGTCGGTGCGGGAATTATGTGTACGTGGATTGGCTAAATTGAAGCATTTAAATCGTCCATTGGGAGCGCTGATGGAAACTGCGACCCTCAAGAGAAGTATATAGGACTTTTTACTATGGGTTCATCTCCATAGTCCGACAAACTCAACTTTCGAGTTGTTTTATATTTTATTGAGGAACTTGATCAAGGGTTGAAATTGAAGCGTCATAACCGGAAGAGTAGACAGGGAAATGGGCACCAGAACGGGAATAATAGCAATATCCACAATAAGTATAATGATCACAACAGAAATAAACACCACCACAATACCAATTCTCATACGGGAAATGGAAATCAGAATTCTGACAACGGAAATCAAAACTGGGAACAGAGATTTGTGGGGCAGGAGCCTTATGGAACGAAAAGTCGGAATAAGAGGTCGGGCAATTAGAGATCGCTGGATCATATGTCTGGAGATGGCGAAAGAGACCGGTGTTGAAAAAGACACCTTATTTTGAAAATTCTGAGGGTGTCGAAATTTTGGCAAGGAAGCCCTAACTGTTGGGGATTATAACAAATAAAAATAAAATGGGGAATAATTTTAAGCAATGCATCAATAAAGAGGGCGCAAGAAAGGTTGAAAAATGGGTAGAGGAATTTGGTAATGAGGTTGTGGGGTTGAAAAATTTATTTTATGAAACGGATATGTATGATGGAATGAATGTGTGTTTATTGAAAGATTCTGTGATGAAAATAGAGGCTGAGATGGGTCTGAATTTGGTGGAGATGGAATTTATGACAAATTCTGATTAGGCACTAGCCTGAAGTAACAATTTTAGTAATGTAGACAAAAGTAATTTAGATGATTTTGTATCGGAGGAAATAAGTGGAGCTGTTTGTGAAGTCAGCGAAACTGTAGTCTCATCATATGGATATGAGTTTTGTGGTGTATCGACCACACTACGTGAAGGTAATTGCGAAGGCGGACTAGCAATAGTCTCGTAAGCTGGTGAGGAATTTTGGTATGTGTGGGCAGATATGGGTGATTTATGGTTAAAGGCAGATAAAGGTGGTGGGTTAGTTGCTGAAGCAGGGAGGTTAAAGCAACTGAGCTGATAATTTAAAATATTTCTTGGACACCACAAACTGTGTCACGCTATAGTCATTAAAACAATGAAATTTTTAAAAGGTTACATAAATAGTTTCGACGTACTGACTCGTCATTTTCAAGTGTAATCACAAATCTGGAAGTCTGGATTAATAATTACCCCCACACTTCTTTCAAGTAATACGAAAATATCCAAAAATCAGTAAACTGTAGCAAAGGCAGGAGAAACGGGTCACAAGACGCCATACAATTTTTGGTGGATTAGTCATTTCACACCTTAATGCAAGATTACATAATATTTTTCATCCCAATGCAGCTTCCATCTAAACTGCATTAAGGTCTGACTTGACTGATCAACCAAAACTTTTCATGACGTCTTGTGACCCGTTTTTCTTGCCTTTGCTTTAGCTTGTTGGTTTTAGTGCAATTTTTTAATATTTGATAGAAGTGTGGTTGCTATTAATAATGCAGTTCTCCAGGTTTGTTACACTTGAAAATGACGACTCAGTACGTCGCAACTAGTTACACTACCTTTTAAATATTTAATTTTTAGTGACTGTTGTTGGCGACCGTTTGTGGTGTCCAATAAACATTTTAAATTTCATTCAGTCACACTCCTTGATAGCAGTTATTTCGAAATACATGGTACAGATATCTCGGAGGAAGAAATTTTTACATTTATTTCTGTTGATGGAAGTGAACCAGTGGCTCCTGATGAAAGCATAAATAATGAGTGGGTGTGGAAGGATGAATACGAAAGTACTGTGTTTGCTACTACATCAGAATATAGACCATAGGAGCAGCCTGAGACTAGAGAAAATGTAACAGAGTGAAAGGTAGATCCTACTTGGGCAGAAATTAATTGTATTTAGAATTCTAATATTGAGCGATGCAGTAGCGGCAATATGTTCGTATGGTGTATCGGCTGAGTTTGACGAATTTACTGCTGGTGAATTCTATAATATACCGACGCGTGCAATGGATGTATTAAGTAAGGAAACTTATATTTGTGAACGGAGTTAATTGTGATAAAATTTGTAGTGTTTCGGAGGAAACAAGTGATGATTTGGGAAATAAGTGATGATTTGTTTAAGAGAGATGAAATTCTAAGCTGTGTGGTATATTTTCAGAATGTTTCAGCCAGTAACTTCAGAGGAAGGGAACAGTATATTTGATGCTTACGAAGACGATGAAGCGATGGATTCTGAGGACAATTTAAAGCCTACCGGTTATTTAGAAGTGGACTGGGAGATTAGAGAAGTGGAGTGGGGGAAATTATTTGTTTTAGAGACGATGATAGTGCTTAATGGTATGGTAAGGAAGAAGGCGAATACTCTATAAATGGTTGGAGACGGTATGGAAATATATTGAAGTCGTTACTACCTCACTGGCGGGCACAGGAGGAATACCAAGTAGCAAGAGGTCTTGAAGACAAAAGCGGGGCGAAGGAAGTGCTTCAGGAATTTTTTGATGGTGATAATATGTAAAATAAGGATAGAGGAGAAAGGAAAGGAAACTAGAAATTGTCTTTTGGTGCGGCAGAGTTTACAGAAGTGTCAAATTAAAAATGTGCAGCCTGTAATTGAAGTGATCGATTTTGATGAAGAAAGTAAGTGTACGTCTATCGAAACTAAAAATGGTGTGCTAGTGGTACTCACAAATTTTGTGGATAAATGTAGGAGGCAGCTGATGAAAGAGGAGAGAGGCCTCGAATTTAATGAGTTCAAAAGACTCAAAAAAATGGAAGTCACACAGGCGAGAAATTTTTTTTAGAAGGCAGTGGCGGCCGAGTCGCACCTTGTGAATGAATGGGAAACGTGGCTTGTATTAATATGTGTACGTGAATAAATGTATTTCATGAGTACTTTTTTAAGAATTTCAAGGCCACCTTCTGTTTTGTGTAAGCGGATATTTGATAAATCTAAGATGTATGAAAAGAAGTAAACTGTGGGCGCACAATTTAGTGTATGACTGAATAAACATTGGCCGCAAGAGACTTCGTTTGGAGGTCGGCAGAAAATAATAAAATTTATTATTTGCGAATGAGGGAAATGAAGTGTACTGTCCGTACGATTTGGGGGGTGATATTTAAGGAAATATTTATATGTGTTACTTGCAATATCTGGATGGGTGTAGTTTACTTGTAATTATTGTACGCACAAATTTTCGTGAATAGAGGTCATCAGATCCCATTTAAATTTGAATTGCTTGTAGAATTGAGACATGTCGTTAAGTGCAGAGTAAAGGCACGGTTTTAAGAGTGTATTTGATGGGTTAGTTCTATGATGTATGTTATTTAGGAAGGATTTTGAACGGATTTATGTAAACAAATGTTGAGAATACCTTCATATAAAGTTTATGAGATGAAATTCTGGGGATAGGTCATATAATAGTGCATATTCGGATTAAAAATGAAAGTTAAATCGGTGATTTCAGCGCAGGCTACTATTAGTTTTAAGATTTCTATCTAGACACTGTAAAATAGAAGAAAAATTATGAATGTTAATTGATGTATGGTGTCGATCAAGTTTTGTAGCACAAAAAATCCTTGCTTAAAGTTAGTATATAGCGTCCGGAATAGCTACAACAGTAAATGCATTTTTTGTGTGGTTTACCAGAATAAGTAAGTGTAGACATTCAAATCTTATGGGTCACTTCATTACTGTACATGGTTTAATTAATTTATAAAAAGTCTACCTTCGAACTAATCACTATGAATAACTTCGTATTGTCTTGGCAAAGTTCGCAAAATAATTTGTGAGAAGGGAGTCGTTTAACATGCCGTTCCTTTCCTTCTGGTACAAAAAAGCTATAACTACATTTCTGCAACTAAAAATTCGTTATCTGTTGTATGTGGAATGAACACTACTTTCAAAGTTTGTCCGTTCAGGACTTGACGACTGGTGCTCAGGAGGAAAACTCTTAAGGTGATTTAGTGTTGATTGTTCACATCGTTGCTTCGCTTTGTTGGAAATATTACATTTCAGGACGATAAATGCGGCTAGGAACTGAGGCGAATACTTTGTTTCCGGATACAATGACCGTTAGCTTGTCCACTAAAGGCTCTGGAAGAGATACAGCAGCCTAATTAAGTATTCAGTCAGGTACAAACGTGGTCCTCATTAGTAGGAGAGTTTAGCATATTTGACAAAAAGTGGTGTGTTGTTGTTATCACGGTCAGAAAATAAATGACCCACGTGCTCACGTACGGATGAATAGTCAAGCCTTGATAGATGGCGCTGTGATCGAGCCACATGCTCAACCACGCGCTCTCTGTCTCTTGGGGAGCTTAAGGAAGTTGCGGTCACTGAGACTTTTGTGTTTCAAGCGGATATTGTAGGTAAACGCATGTAACTATAAGGGCGTAACAGAGTGGCTGTGCCATTAGTCATACACAGAGCGAAGCTGCTGGATTTTTTGGTGTTTCTCGTAGGACTATTGAAAGTGTCTACAAACTATGGTGTAACACAAGCGGCCACGAGACACGACGTCAGAATTGTAGCCCGGAAAAGATTCTGACTGATAGGTACCGGAGGCGAGTGTCGCGGCTTGTGAATTAAAATCGCATCCAAACCCGCCACAGGCAGTGAATGACAGTACTTCCCAAACTGATAGTGGGGTAACAGTGCTACGGGAACTGCATCCAATGAAACTTCGGAGTCGGTCACCTCATAAGATGCCATAGCTCACACAAGCACATAAAGAGGACCGCAGGAAAGTTCATCGGCCTTGTAGATTACGTGGTTGCTTCTCTCAACACCACCCCAGACTATTACGTCTCGATTGGCCTGCAAAATCACCTGTTGGAACAGCGGGTAAAGCGCCGAAATCAGCAACCCGATCAGATCCTCAGCGAGTGGTTTAACTTGGATGCGGCATAGCCGCATAGTCTCGTGGACTCACGCCCAAGCCGAAACCAGGCGGTTATTTAAGGCTAGAGGCCCACTTACACGCTATTAAATGATGCCTGTAACAATTTTTCTACGGGTGAATAACTTCTTCTACGGTAAACTTACACAGACTTCGACACATCGAACAAAATCTCACTCCGACGGTAATTCACATGCCAGTTCTACTCCATCATGAGGCGCACATGCAAAATTTTTCGAACAACGAACAGTTTTGCTATATCTTCCACGCTGACGGCAGCATGGAAATACGCAACTCCGTAAACTAGCTGCAAACAGCGTTTTCTGAAGGTGACTACCATAATTATAAAAAAGCGATTCGAGGCCTTGTTGTTGAATGAGGCCTTTGTGAATATCATAGTCACTCGAAGATAATCCTCAAGTTAAGTATTTATCATTTAATGACTCTTTCGTCTTAAATGTTTTCATTAAATAAAATTCTCAAGTAGATTCTGAGCTACCATTGTTTTCTAGAGTCTACAATCCACGATATCTCTCTGCTATTCACAATGAAGTGCCTGGCCGAGGATTCAATGAACCACCTTCAAGCTGTTTCTCTACCGTTCCACTCCCGAACGGCGCGCTGGAAAAGGGAGCACTTAACTAATTCTGTGCGAGCCCTAATTTCTCTTATTTTATCGTGATGATCATTTCTCCCTATGTAGGTGGGTGCCAGCAGAATGTTTTCGCAATTGAGGGAGAAAACTGGTGATTGAAATTTCATGAGAAGATCCCGCCGCAACGAAAAACGCCTTTGTTTTAGTGACTGCCAATCCAATTCACGTATCATGTCTGTGGCACTATCTCGCCTACTTCGCGATAATACAAAACGAGCCGCCTTTCTTTGTACTTTTTCAATGTCATCCGTCAGTCCCATCTGTTGTGAATCCCACACCGCACAGGAATGCTCCAGAATAGGGCGGACAAGCATGGTGTAAGCAGTCTCTTTAATAGACCTATTGCACATTCTAAGTGTTCTGCCAATGAATCGCAGTCTTTGGTTTGCTCTACCCACAACAATATCTACGTGATCGTTCCATTTTAGGTTATTTGTATTTGTAATCTCTAAGTATTTAGCTGAATTTACAGCCATCAGATTTGTGTGACATATCGCGTAATCGAAATTTAGCAGACTTCTTTACAATATTCTTTATTCAGTGTCAATTGCCACTTTTAGCGCCGTACAGATATCTTATCTAATTCATTTTGCAATTCGTTTTGGTCATCTAATGACTACAAGACTTTAAATGGCAGCATCATCTGGAAACAATCTAAGACGGCTACTAAGGTTGTCTCATATATCGTTAATATAGATCAGGAACAATAGAGGGCCTGTAACACTTCCTTGGCGAACGCCGGATATTACTTCTGCTTTACTCGATGACTTTTCGTCTGTTACTACGAATTCAGTCGCACAACTGAGGTAATATTCCATAGGCATGCACTTTGGTTAGAAGATGCTTGTGATGAACGGTGTCGAAAGCCTTCTTGAAGTCTAAAAATATGCTCTCAATTCGTCATCCCCTGTCAACAGCACTCTTTACTTCATGAGTATAAAGAGCTAGTTGTGTTTCGCAAGAACGATATTTTCTGAATCCGTGATTATATCTCAATAAATCGCTTTCTTTGAGGTACGTCATAAATTTCGAATACAGTATATGTTCCAAAACCCTGCTGCAAATCGACGTTAGTGATATGGACCTGTAATTCAACGGATTATTCCTACTTCCCTTTTTGGGTTCTGGTGTGACTTGAGCAATTTTCCAATCTTTAGGTACGGATCTTTCTGTGAGCGAGCGGTTGTTTTGACAGTAACAAATGATATTAAACAGGAAGCATTTCCTGAAGTGCTGTAAAATCTTGTTTGTCTGGTCACGAACTGGCTTTCGGCTTCTTGGGCCATCGGCGGGTAATAAGTGAATGTCGCAAACACAGACAAAGTGACGTCCAAGTGACTGATAGAATTTATACAAAAGATACCATGGTGATATAATAAGACGAGCTTACACGACGTCACAAACTTGAAGCCGACGTTCGCCATGTTGGCTGTTTCAAACACTGGCTTCTGGTGGAAGTGATTTGATCAAAATAGGTAGCTTATGTCATTTATAGGAGGACTAATCATTCCGACTACAGTCTAATGTGTAATGGAATCACATTTAATTCCTAAGTGCACTTGTTCAAGCGATATTTAATTTTACACACAAATAAATTTTAATGCGCTATGTACATTTGAGTTTAAATTGTCTAACAGCGCAAGTCTAAAATCTCTCTGGAAATATGCTGTGAAAGGGAAAAGTCAGACACCTACCCACCTACCTAACACAGCAAAGCATGTCCTCAGCAATTTCGGGAAAAGGACATAGACCAATCACCAATTTCGTCAGTCCGTACCAAGTAAAACATTGATAATGGAAGCAGCCTTCTCATATCAGATAGTTCTCCTCTTGGTTATTCGAAATTAGTAAGGAAAGGAAAGTTACACTAACGATGCGAAGCGTTGTCTTGCTGGATAAAATATTCATTTAAGACCAAAATAACGACTTCAAATGCCCTCACAATCCTCTGTCATTCAAGAACGCGCTCATTTTTACTGTTTAAAACAACTGTTGGATGTACACGACAGAAGTCGTAAACACTAGACCTCTAATGTTCTCGGACGTCTAACAAGGCGGCGCCGGCTTTGAAGCAAACTAAAACGTACCGTCTGCAGTGCCATCTCTCTTTGTTACAGCCCCAGAAAAGATACAAAAATAACAACATATAGAGTGTTCACACATGAAACTACTACATTTTGTATCTCACACGGAGAAAGTTAGCCTACATTAAGTAAAAAAGGATACATGAAATCCTCTAACCTGGATATACGTTCACCAACAGGTGAGGACTAAAAGTGGGTTTACAATTTTGATGTAGTATTCGTATTTAACGTTTATGTTAACAGAGGGTAACCAGGGAACTTAATTTATTCATTCTATAATAAGCTGGCGTTCTGTGTCTTCTATTTGTCGATTTCCAGTATTTCCCGTGGAATCTTCTTTCTGTAAACCTCCAGCTTTTCTCATATTCTGACAACCAAACTGTCACAGCGACAAAAGTAATACTTTCCTATGTAAACAATCTATACGTACTGTCTAAATAATATCTGTGGAAGTCGCCCGCCATGCTGTCTGTGCTAGCGACAAAAGTAATACCTTCCTATGTAAACACTCTATACGTACTGTATAAATAATATCTGAGGAAGTCGCCCGCCATGCTGTCTGTGCTTGCGACATTCAGTTATCACTTGACCATGACATAAGAAGCCAAAACCCAGCACTTGACCTAATGAATACAGCTTACAGGAGCATCAGGGTGTATTTTCTACTTAATATTGCTATCACGTCCTGCCAAGCACCGACAGAAAATATAGCTACTATGTTAACAAATCACGTATATTAAATGGTAGCAACGTCACGTCTAAATACCACCATCTAGTTGTTGTTTTAAAAACATACACAGCCGGCCGCGGTGGTCGAGGCGCTTCAGTCCGGAACCGCGTGACTGCTACGGTCGCATGTTAGAATCCTTCCTCGGGCATGGCTGTGTGGGATGTCTTTAGGTTAGTTAGGTTTAAGTAGTTCTAATTTCTAGGAGATTGATGTCTTCCAATGTTAAGTCCCATAGTGCTCAGAGCCATTTGAAACATTATTTTTTTTTAAAAAAGATACAAAACAACTCTCCAACCATCGTCACGTCCCACATACAGAACTGTAATAATTTACATCTTGGTCTGAACTGTCATAATTTTATGCGTCTGCTACGCGTCGAGGAACCAGTTTCAAAAATGGGTGAGAGGTTGTTTCTTTCCAATATAACGGACAACCACATCCAATATAATGCTTAAAGTGCACTCGAGACGTGTAATATTTAGGGAGAAGACACGTAGCTCTATTATTTGCTTGGGTTTCTTATATCGGGATGTACGGCGACGTTATGCTGCTAGCTTCAGTGAATAAATTTCGCGTCGCACGCACACAGTCTCATCTTCCGCCTGAAGCAGCAGCAGAGGCGGCAGCAACGTTCCACGGTGCGGAGGAGCTTTCGACGTCTCCGCTGGCATCGCTCCAAATTCGTGCTCCATCAGCGAGAGACGCATGACTGCCCCTTAACTGAGGAGCTCTTCCCGGAAAAGCTGCTCCCGATGGCGAATACCTCAGAGAACGCAGCACACACTGTTTCAGTTGGCCCGTCAACATATACAAGCGTAAAAGTGACGTCTGACACATACTGTCGCATGATATAAATTGCATTTATGTCGTTCAGGATCTATATGTTCAACAGCCGATAAATTCCGTTCACACAGACGTGAAAAACAGCAACAACAGAAGATATATTTTCTACTGTTAACGTGATATTCGGCCGGCCGATGTGGTCGAACAGTTGTAGGGGGTTCACTCTGGAACCGCGAGACCGCTTCGGGCGCTGGTTCGAATCCTACCTCAAGCATGGATGTTTGTGATGTCCTTAGGTTAGTTAGGTTTAAGTAGTTCTAAGTTCTAGGGGACTGATGACCTCAGCTGTTAAGTCTCATAGTGCTTAGAGCCATTTGAACCATTTGAACATGATATTCAGCTAAAACTTGCTGAGATGCGATACTGTCACAGTAGCGTTGCAACGATCCAGTTTCTGAATCAGTCTCTGATAACAGTTCTGTTAATTCATTACGATTTTCGCTCTTACTGTGGTCTTAAATTGGGCCTGTGAAAGACAAAATAGAATGTCCATAAATATAGACACGTCCTAAGCGTTCGGATATCAGCACGGGCATTGCGGAAAGCTGTGTGTTCTCTGGGAACCGTCACAGCGCTTTTTCATTATTTCCGGATAGCGTCTGTCTAATACTGTTGTTAAAAATATCGTGCTGTTCAGATTTCATTCGTCTCGTGTCTTCTGAGTTCTAAAAAGTACGTTCAGTGAATATCTGTGTTGTCTTTACATTCTCGTGTTTAAGTTCTCCCCCCATCTAGAAGATAGCACTGCATCTCGTTGGAACGTTGGAAAAATTGTTGGATGTGTGGTCCGCCAGTTCTGCAAAACACCATTTTTCTCAGTACCCAAACGTGTTCCGGCACTACTGTGCCATCATCAGTGGGTTTTCGTTTTATTTATTCTGCAATTTGAACATTTTTGTTTAATGATAGATTATGTGCATTTTTAGTTCAAACAACAGATCGTTTCGTTTTGTAAATACCTTTACATTTGGTGTGCATGAATTTTCTGTATCACTTGTGTGTTAATTACTGCAACCAAACGATGATGATGATAATTTTTTTCATGCTGTGAATTAACCTATTTTCTAGAATGTAATTCAGTTTTTCGCGATGTTTTTGCCCCTATATTAGTTTTTACTTACGTTTTCGTGTGGCAAGTACTTCCATTCTCCGCATAATGCCGATGTGTTGTGATGCACAGGTAACTACAACAAGTATTTTTCACAAATAACGTAGTAAAACACTTTTCACTTCACCAGAACGCAGTGTGATTGTGGTTTGTTATGTGTTCCTGCCCAGTCAGTGTTCATTTGTTCACTAGGGAGTTCGGCGCCAAATTTGAATTTTGTTTGTAATTTAGCTTTGTGTGTGTGTGTGTGTGTTTTCTGTGCGCTTCCTAGCTGTGTGTGTTGACTTTTGTATGGAATTCCTTTTGTGTGTAAATGGTGTCTCTTTGCAGATTTTAGTTTATCTCTATTTTTCGTGTGTGTGTGTAGATTTTATACGTTTGTGCTGTTTCTATTTGTAAAGGTCCTTTAATGTATTAAATAGGGTGCCCTTGCAGAGTGTAGTGTATTTGTTTTAGACCTGTTTACCTTCTGTTCTGGTGAAGAGAAAAGTGTTTTACTACGTTATTTGTGAAATATACTTGTTGTAGGAGCGAAAACATCGCGAGAAACTGAATTACATTCTAGAAGATAGGTTAACTCCCAGCAAAAAAAAAAAAAAAAAAAAAAAAAAAACTCGTCATCATCGTTTGGTTGCAGATGACAAGCTGCCTGTAGTAATTAACACATACATGGTCCAGAAAATTCATGTACACCAAATGTAAAGGTATTTACAAAAAGAAATGATCTCCTATGTGAACTATATATAAATGCACATAATTTTATAATCATTTAACAGAAATGTTCACCTTGCAGAATAAATAAATACGAAAACCCACTGATGATGGCACAGTGGTGCCGAAACATGTTTGGGTGCTGAGAAAAATTGTGTTTTGCATAACTAGAGGACCTCACAGCCAACAATTTTAACTGCAAACACGGCAAAAGCAAGGAGCTGCAAATGAAAATGATGGATATTTGTTTTCCCTAGTTTTTGCTTTATTACAGTTTAAGTGTATGCTACTGTTTTTAGTTAATTGTGAAAGTAACATCATGTGGGGCAAATATGAATATTGCCACAGCTTAGTTAATATTAGAGACACATGTCAGGATTTTTGGCTGGTGTTTCATTGGTTAGAAAGTTGTGGAGAGGCCAGTAAAGTATCAGACCTGGCTCACGCATGGAATTTCTGATTATGCGGTCGTCACAGTGGATCGTGAATAGGATAGAAAGACTTTAGCCCTCAGATAGATTTAGAAATGGCATAATTTGAATTAGGTAGGTTGAAGGAGGAAAGAGACAATTGGAACTGGGAAAAAGTAATAAGGAATAAGCAAAAGGAGTATAGCTCATAAATTACATTTCAAATTCCGGTTGGCAATCTGTTAGCCTTGTTAAATGATACAGGGAATGTAGAGAGCAGCAGAGTCGTTGGAACAAGTTTAAGTCCACGTGGGTATAAAACTCACGTAGGAAGATAAAGTGCTGCTGCTAGGTTGCAATCATGTGAATGGTACACGCCAAACGCTACAGAAAATGCTAGGTGTAGAAAGCCAGGTTTAAAGTATCACGTAACCTCATGGCAGGCTTTGAGGTTTTGATTAAGAAGACCAGGTACTTGTAACAGGCGGAGGAGGAAACAGCTTGAATTAAAACATTTTTTAAAAGGGAACTAGCAAGAAATAGGAGATGTAACTAGACACACTCTTGTTCGCTTTTTAGACGTTTTGTAGTACCGTGACCAGTCCTGGGTTAACACAGCTGTCAGGCGTTTAAACAAAGAGCTGTGTGCATTGTTTTTGACTGGAAGAAACTCTCACATTAGTGTTGTTCCTGTTGCTACCATCGGAATGGGGGAATACACAAATAGTAATCTCCGCCTGAATAGGCTTTGGAAGGACAGAGTACCTGAGTATCTTGGAGATAGTGTAGGTGGACCATAAGACCAAAACCCTGTGATTACTGCAGGTAAAGGTACACATTTTTTAAGTCAGAGTCAGGTTACAGCCAGACAATCGTGAAATATATTAGAACAGAACAAGATCATAATATGTATGACAATATCGTTGTAATATTAGGGTGCTGAAAGAAATGTAGACGAGGTTCTCGTATGTCAAGAAGGTACAGAATATTCTGAAGTGATAGATATTTGATGCCTCTCTGAACATCTTGTAACCACAGGACTAGAAAAAATAAATATAACGGATTGTAAACAAACGTCATTGTCGTGTAGAGCAAATATAAGAAACGGAGGAGTTGCAATATATGTAAAAGTCGGAGACTAAGTAAAAATATCTTAAACTTGCAGTTCTGTATGGATAAGAAACTAGAAGAGCTTGTGCTTGGGGTCTGTTACTGCAGAATTCTTGTTTGTAATTTTAATACTTCAGATGTCTCATTTAGGAAACTTACATCTACTTACGAAACGTCTATATGTATTAGTAAGGAATCTGTCAGACAGGAAGAAACAGTTAATACCTTTTGAAGAGCTGACTGTAGATCTCTAAAAAAATTCAAACAGGGAAATGATGTGGAATGATTATTTGGTTGTTTCACTCCGATTCCGGTAGTAAATTTCAGCAGCAAATTTTCTAACACACGTGCAGCAAGAACGCACGACCTTGCAGATAATATTTTTGTAGACAGTGCTCAGGACGAAACAACTGTTGTATACTCTGTTGTTAATGGACTATCCGATAAAGACGTACAATTCATGGAAATAAACATTTAACGAAGTATAGCCAATTAGGTGCCGATATTTATTTACATTTTACTTGACCGAGGTTTTGATACCGATAAGGATATCTCCTTCGGATGAAGTTACTTGGATCACATTGCGTAAAATGTGTTACATCCATCATGAGGTGAGGTACTCAAGTCATATACGGGTATTATGATTAAATTCCATTAAAACTGTAAGGTTATTATGAAGCGTGGCTATCGAACAGACAAACCATGAACGAAGTACGTAGCAACTAACTGCAGCACTACGTGGACCACCATAGAACGCATCACATGTTGCGGGCTGATGGTGTAGTACAGTCTCTTGGAACTTTGAAGCGACATACTGTCGTAACAAAATAGTAATCCAATTTGCTAACAACATGAAACAGTACAACAGCGATGGAGAGAAATCAGATAAAATTAAGAGGAGTATAAAGAACTACATAATCTGAAAACGGACCTTCTCATACATTTTTGCACAGTACAAGACACTAAGGAAATAAACTGTATAATGTGATAATGTAAGTAACGTGTTTCTCTCCAGGGCAGAAGAGGAGATACCCTTAGCGCTTTCGACACTTGGGTCAAGCCTATATATAAATCAGAAGAGGAGATACCCTTAGCGCTATCGACCCTTGGGTCAAGTCTATAAATAAATAAGAATCGCCGACTGATAGTTTATGGACTTTATTAATTCGTAACTTACTCTCAGTTTCTGCTAACAGCCATGTTCAGGATTGAGAAATAAACAGTGTAGGAACTCGTTGTTTTGACGTATGTTCATACTAAGCAGCGAGGCTTATTAATGAGAACAGGACAGACTGTTTTAAGAATGAACCGAAAGAGGAAGTATGGGATGAGGCACAAACAAAGAAAGACAAAAAAATGGCCCTGAGCACTATGGGACTCAACTGCTGAGGTCATTAGTCCCCTAGAACTTAGAACTAGTTAAACCTAACTAACCTAAGGACATCACAAACATCCATGCCCGAGGCAGGATTCGAACCTGCGACCATGGCGGTCCTGCGGTTCCAGACTGCAGCACCTGTAACCGCACGGCCACTTCGGCCGGCAAAGAAAGACATTAATGTGAAATTCACAACATTCCACAGAACATTTGAGTCAATATTTGAAATTAGTTTTCGTAAGTGTCAACCAGAAGGTTCATAAAAAAAGGAAAAATACAGATCAAGCATAATCACAACTAAAGAGATTAGAATTACATCTAAGAAGGAAAAGAAAAGTTAAGTAGAGGCCAGAATTAGTCAGGATGCGAGACTACCTGAATTTATCGAAAAGTGCTCAATGCTTTAAAAAGATTCCTTGTAACGTACAGAAATATGCACGTTCTGAGAGAGATTAGCAAGGGACATAATAAGATTGCATCTGTGTTGCACAACACAGTTAAAGGGTTACTCTTTGAAAGTCCGCAAATGTTTCCCATGATGACACAGAGGTTTGGAATTTGGCTCAAAGGTGCCTACAACCTCCCTCTATTGTAATGGAAGAGCGTGGCGCCTTGCGACGGCATCCTCGTCCTCGGCAACGTTTCAAGTTGTCGACACATGCAGATCAGACGTTCATGTGTGAGGCGAGTTAATTACGTCACACTGGCACCAGATCTCACTACAGATCTACCCGGTATTACGGTTTCATGTAACTCTACAACCTCCTGCACTCCATCTGATGACGAACCTGAAAAGGTTCAAAAACCTGTTCTTGGAATAAATAACTATTTCAAAATAGAGACTGGTTGCAGTTTTCTGTTTTTACATTGAATAAACAGTCACAGGTTCTTGAACATCCATAATAGAGGAGCTTAAATAGCAGCCAGTTGCATAAACGATATTTTAATTTCTTAACCGATTTCGGCCACTTAGTGCCCTTCTTCAGAAGGTTACACCTAACGCATTATTCGCGAGTGTCAACAGTAAGATGCATACAGCAAAATATCGTGGTCTGTGGTTCATAGTTCGTGTACAAACATGGTACAAAAAAGGCAAATATCGAAGTTGTATTATTCAGTTCATTTTGCATTCTGTTTGTTAAGTGTGATTAAACCAGTTGTGCGTAAAGCTATCAGTTGCTCATAAGTTTCTATTAGAGAGTAGCATCATCTACGCAGTCAGATCCCTTGGAAAGACCGTAAAAGTTTGCAACAGGAGGTATTTTATTATTTAAGGCTTGTAATATCCGGTGAGTTATTGTATAAACAGCAGGCGAGCTGAGTAGGTGCCGGAGTTTCTGTAAAGGTACATTTTTAAAGCGTTTAAAGGAGGAGTGCGGTAGGTACTGTGAGGGATTTGCCTAACTGGGAGGTCTTAGAAGGACCCTGTGTCGCTTTATTCATGCACGTGTCACTGTAGTGTACACCTCCCCCGGCCCTCCCTCCCACACATGTATTACTTTCAAATTTAGTCGATTTGCTCTGAATGGTCCATAATTGTTCCACTCTATATATCAAAACCAAAACTCGGATCACGCTGTGCTCTAGAGGGGTCAGATAACATTCAGTGGGGTTGCAACTCACGATATTCTTAGAGAAGGGCTGAATCGTCTAGGGCGTGTCAGCTGTGTAGGGCATTCTCAGAAACTTCGTGCTGTTGTTCATCCCACTGCAACTGATGTTTTTCACCGCGAAATGTAAGGGAATCAAGGAACCAACAGAAGGTGTGCTTTCCTTGATGCCGTTTATCCCACCTCCTGAAGTCTTTCGAGTCGATTCTGAGCTGCCGCGTGTCTTAAATGTTCCCCTCGGCTACCCAATAGAAAACCGGCTGATTTCAACGCTACGCGTCATTGTTCTGACCTCCACAGCAGAGGCGTCAAGAGAAGGGGTGAGCTATGGGAAAGAGGGATTGGGACGACCTTCCCATCGTTTGACGCATCCACAGAGGCACAGATAAGAAATCTCACTACAGATGGGCGCCTTTTGTTGTTAACATCCATCTCTCTGCTTCCAGTCTGATGGACAGTTGGTACCACATCACTCACTTTTACAGGTTATGTTTGCATGTAGTGAGATTCAAAATTTTCTCGACGTACATATTGCTCCACGCGCAACGCCAAGTGATTGCACCACGCATGTGCCGGAGGGGCCTTAGATACCAGAGCTCAGGGAGTTTCCGCCAATATCACCTGAAGATGGCCAGAAGACTCTGCGTCGAAATATTGCGGCAGGAAGTTGCAAACATCCGGCAGTTCACCCGAAATTTTGTGGAACACTATGTTTGCATGTACACTGCAATATAGAAAATTTGCCAGCATCCAGCATGTGTAGTACAACTATTACTTCTAACAAAGGTCTTCCCATAAAGACGTGACATAGACCTGCTCTCCTCACACTTTTTTTCTTGTACTGAATTCTATGTATTAGGAAATACTTCAATCAAACGTTTCAAAGGGCTCTGAGCACTATGGGATTAACATCTGAGGTCATCAGTCCCCTAGACTTAGAAACTACTTAAACCTACCTAACCTAAGGACATCACACACATCCATGCCCTAGGCAGGATTCGAACCTGCGACCGTAGCGGTAGCGCGGTTCCAGACTGAAGCGCCTTGAACCCCTCGGACACACCGACAGGCAGCAAAGCATGGGCGCATCCTGTATACTTCAGTTATTAGCACCAATATTTTCTTCATTTTGTAAAGAAAGCTCAAATGAAAGCGACTATTGTTTCTCTCGTGTATTGCTTCATGTGGTTGACATACGACACCATTTCCATTGAAACACTACGAGTTTCATCAAATGCGGGAGCTTACAAAGGGGCTGACATTATTTGCATTTACATTTACACTCAGCAAGACACCTTACGATGTGTGGTGGAGGATAGTTTGTGAATTACTGACGCTTCCGCCTTTCCTGTTCCATTCCCGGATGGCTCGCAAGAAGAACGACTGCTGCACTACACCTCCGTGTGGGCTCTAATCCCTCTCATTTTTTCTTCACGGTTTTTTCACGAGATACACTAAGGAGAACGAAACATATTCGTTGTATCTTATAGGAACGTATGCTCTATGGACTTCAACAGTTAACCACACAGCGATGCAAACCCCTCTCTTGCATCTGGCACTGTGACGTTTTGTTCGCAAAATGAACCTGCAACGAAACGTGCTGCTCTTCCATGGATCTTCTCTGTATCCTCTACCAATCCTGTCTCTTACTGATCTCATATTACAGATGAGTATTCAAGAATTGGTCGAGAGAGGGTTTTGTAAGTTACCTCTTTTATTGATGGACTGTTTCAGATTTGGCAGGTTCCAGAACAGGGTGAATTATCCATAAGCATTACACATTGTCCCAACTGAGTTTGTGTTACAAATTCTCGGAGGCAACTGAAAATTTTCGGGAAAGAAATGAAAGGGAAAATTAAAAACAGAAATTCTGTTGTTGACATGCAATAAGGTCCCTTCGCTTCACATATGAAAATATGGAAACCCTTACTATTTACCGTACGTGGCCGTACTATGCACGTCTTATCCTGTGTGTTCCCCACCAGACTTCTTACTGTTTCAATTATTTAGATGAAACTAGATTGTCCCTTCAACTTGATGCTTGACGCCGTACTGCAGCCCATGTTCTCGAACACTAGGCAGTCGGAGGCTATAGAATCAATACTTCCTTATAAGAGCATTCTCTAGACAGCCAGTGGGACAAGGGAAACGATTGTGACGTGTTCGAGTACTCACAAGTGCGTTATCACTACTCAGTAGATGTCAAACAGTTAGGTTTATCCCAGAACGTGCTGCATTACATTGTCCATTTATTGCATTACAATCGTCTCCTAGAGACAAAAGACGTACGGGTGTCACCTACGCTACAGCCTGGGAAACCATTGAAATAAAAATTAAAGATGCTTACATCACATGGAGACAACACGAAGTCATATGCCTGAAAACGTACAGTAACGTGAGAATGAGAGTGGCACTTGATGTACAGCATATTGTAAAACAGTCACTACCTTGGAAAATAACCATCAGATTTCTATTTAACAAATTCATTTTACCTACAAAACTACAGAGCATTTAAAATGAGCAAGAAAATATATTACATTTTTTAGCCGACTTAGTGCATATCTCCTCTAAATAAATTACGATGACGCCATCTCTGCAACGATATGTCTCGTAGCAGTGCATTACGTGGCCTTACGTAAGTTAATTGCAAGCGCTGAGTACTTGCACTCCGTTACCCCTGAGCTAATGGCAAAGAAAACGAATAAAGCATGTTTTTATGAGGTGCATCTTAAGTAACCACATGCAAAGATTTTGGACATGTGGTGAAACTCGTGAACAAAGGAAGGTGTGTAAGACAACATATTTGTTAAAGCCAAACGCATGAAATACGCTATACAATGTCTAAAACGCATAGTTATCGTTCGTGGATGATTACAAGGCATCACTCTAGACATTTTAACGTAAGAAAATTGAAAATACTGTTACAAACTTATGAAACATGACCTTACGAGTAGGAGAAACTGTAAGTCACTTGAATCAACGTTTAGTTAAATTGGAAGCGGATACCCATCATCATATACTCTGTTAAGATCAAGATACACAACAACGACTTTACAATTGAGATGGACAATAGTAATTTAAAATGAGACGCTGAAAGTAACAGACTTCTGCATAAATTAAAAGCACGCATGAGTTTAAACTACGAAAATAGAATCCGAATACCTGGCAGCTGCTGCGATCTCACCGTATACCCTGTACTTGTCGGTTGATGCCCTCATCTCAAAATCACAAGACAATCGTCAGAACTACGCCCTTTCAGCACGAGGAAAATCTGTGGTGTAAACTACTTTTGGCCGGCAATGGTCACAGCTGGCGTGCACCTAAGAGAAACCTGCCGGTTCTTTGCAAAGAGGCACCGGAGATTCACAGTGCTATTCATGCGTTTTGCGATCCTCTTTCTCACAATAGGTGCTGTAGCACACGCTTTCTACAGAATCTACACCAACGTACTAGAAACTTCCATATTCTCTGGTGAACTTCGAGATGATCTCCCTTTTGCTGTGAGAATCCGGAACGGTCTCGTACTTGGAACTCTGGGATGGAACTGCGAAGCAGAAGGTGACTGTGAGAAGATGCCTGACAAACCTAAGAAAGATAAGAATAGGAGTTTCAGGGTTGGAAAGTCAGTTGTCTGTCAGTGATAAACAAGGTTTAGAATCTGAAAAGGTGATGCAGGGGTAAAATTAGGTACAGTAGAGGCAGTGAAGTGAAATTTAAGATTTCTGGCTTGGCGAATGTAAGTCATTACCAACGGTGGCAAAGAATAGTAGCTGGCCGGAGTGGCCAAGCGGTTCTAGGCGCTACAGTCTGGAACCGCCGACCGGCTACGGTCGCAAGTTTGAATCCTCCTTCGGGCGTGGATGTGTGTGAGGTCCTTAGGTTAGTTAGGTTTAAGTAGTTCTAAGTTCTAGGGGACTGATGTCCTCAGAAGTTAAGTCCCATAGTGCTCAGAGCCATTTGAACCATTTTTTGAAAGAATAGTAAAAGGGCAGTACGTTCGTTGTGAATGGTATGGTATGGTAGGGCAAAGAGTAAATTAATGTGAACGGTTCAGTGGTGAGATTATTCCCATCATTTTTGAAACCAACTAATGCCAATCGTTATATTTCAGTAGGATCATGTCAAAAAGCAGAAAAACATAAGATAACGGTATTCAGAAAGTATACGTAAGAAGGGAAGAACAATCCCAAAAGTAAACGAAGATGAAAAATACGATTAAGTGCAAGTGGTACCAGCTCATCGAGAGTGTGTATGTAGACTGTTCATCCGTCGCTGGAATCAAGAATTTCGACAATTTGCAAGTGTTACTGATATAGATGGTGGCAAGATATCAAAATGTGTGATGTAAAAGGCCATATCTTTTGATTGAATTTTTGTGGAAGATGGAAATTTTTACACCGCCAAAGGACCGGATACATCATCCGTTCCTGATAAATGGTTTATTAAGAGACGAACGGGCACAAATGACAAAAAATACTTTTTCCTGTGACATAGTTTTCAGGTTTTTCCTTTACTTGTACTGTGGAACCTCGCGTCTTCCGAAAGTTCTTGATTCTAGGTCAACGGGAAATACCCTATAGGTTTTGATGAGTTACTTTTTTAGTATCAAAATATGTGACATAAACAGCCCTATCTTTGTATCGCCTTGACATAGAAGCCTTAGGTTTACAGACCACCAGGGGACCGTAGACAATAATATGTGCCAAAAATTTTAACTTGATACGTCAGCCCGTTACCTAGAAGAGAGGCCCTGACGGGAGAACAGGCAGGCAGTCATATAACACATGATAATAAAACTTTTTGGGTGATTTAATTAAAAATTAAAACTTTTACGATTTTTTCTTTAATTTTATTGCGAAACCTTGCTTCTTCTCATAATTCATCGTTCTATTTCAATGGTAGATACCGTATAGGTTTTAGTGAGTCGGTTTTCAAGTATGGAAGTATTTGATACACATGCCCAAATCTTTTGATAGCGTTGACTTAGAAATTTACATTAACTAAACCGCCAAGGCACCATAGGCCGTAGTATGTGACATGAATTTCAACTTTGTATGTCAAGTCTGTCCTGACCAAAAGCAGTCTTATCGAACCGACGGACAGACAGTCAGATAACAAATGACAAAACTTTTCTTTTCCTTGTGAAATAATTACAAATAAATAATTTTAAGATTCTTTCCTTTCATTTGCTGTGGATCTTTTTTTTTTTTTTTTTTTATGGCCGTGTCTTTTGATAGCATTGACTTATAAGCTTCACTTTTTTACACCACAAGGGACCGTAGACAGCAGTACGTGACTTGTGGAATTTGATACTTCTACCCGTACCTGTTAAAAACGGATTTTGTACAGTCGGACAGACAGAAAGACAGACAGGCGGACAATAAAGTGATCCTATAAAGATTCCGTTTTTACAGACTGAGGTATGGAACCATTAAAATTACAAGAGGTGGAAGTGTACCCTGGAAACTAGAGGAAGTAAAGAGGTATAGTAACTGCATTACGCCGTGGCGAGATAAATGGTTCAAATGACTCTAAGCACTATGGGGCTTAACATCTAAGGTCATTGGTCCCCTACACTTAGAACTATATAAACCTAATTAACCTAAGGACATCACACACAGCCATGACCGAGGTAGGATTCGAAACTGCGACAGCAGCGCGGCTCCTGACTGAAGCACCTAGAACCGCTCTCCCACAGCGGCCGGCCGTGGCGACACAGTTTTCAAAATCAGGTACTATATTCTATGGCGTACTGAGGAGTAAAATCAGTCTCGCATCTCAATTGAGGCATCATGGAGTTTAGGCCGAAGTTTATGGGAATCGTCAGGAAGAATCAGCTCATTTGGATGGGAGGTACTGAGAAATGATGAGGGGTGTGGGCTGTAGGTGCAGTGTTACTAAATACCACAAGAGATAATTCAGATGAAAAGGATTGAACAATCTAAAAAAGGTCTTCCCCTTCCTCTTCCTTTCCTCCTAGTCTAGAGGCCGTTTCTTTCAGTGCCCGTCAGTCTACCCTCAAGTTGTCGCCTCACCATTTCCTTGATCGGCCGATATTTCTTTTACCAACCGGTAATTTATTTCTTACGATTTTCACAATCCTCTGTTCATCCATCCTGTATATGTGTTGGTTCCATTCATGCTTCCTCTTAGGTACTAACTCATTAATGGAGTCCTCTTTATATCCTTAGCAAATGCTTTCCTTTTTCTCCCTTGCTGACAATGTATTCCCTGTAATCCTTCCCAAAATTTTCATTTACTTGGTTTCCTAGAGCTATTTTTTTAGGTTCCTCTGGTCGTCTCAACTGTGTATGTTATAACTGGTCACACTATTGTTCTGCAAATTCTTGTTGGCATGTTTTCCTATGTCCTTACTTTTTCAGATTGTTTCATTTAGACATCCTGCCACTTAACTGGCTTTTGCTCTGACTTTCTTTTCGACATTTCCACTGCTAGACCTGTTGAATGATTTTCCCATCCATTTACAGTCTACTTCGACAAATTAGGCCACACAGTTGGTTTTTGGAGTGGATACAACCATATTTAGGTTTTTGGGTGCCACATGATACACATGTAAAAGTTTCTCAAGTTTATCTTCACTTTTCTCCAGTAGAACTGCATCTTCAGAATAAAAACTGATTTTTTATGTCTTTCTGCCCCGTTCTGTAGCCATTTCCAGCTAATATCTTCATTATCATTTCGTCCATTACTACATCAAAAAGTAGCGAGCTCAAAGATAGTACCACTATTAACTGCTATGCAACTAGTTAGTATGGAACCAAATTTCGCCTGGATGTAAATGTTGGAATAAATGTCATCAGTTGTTTTTATTAAGGTGAACGGAATACCCCGATTGCAGAACAGTTTTAGCGCTTCTGTCAACTGAATCTTACCGAAAGCCTTCTGAAAATCAATAAAAAGATCCTAAGCTTTTCTGTTGTATTCAATGGATTTCTCTACAACGTGTCAAACATTGAATACTGCACCTGCACAAGACCAACTGGAACTAAAATCATACTGCTCCTCTGTAAGGCTTATAGTGCATTTTATTTTATTTTCTATTGTTTTTGTTAAGGGTTCAACACCTAAACTCAGTAGATTTAACCCTCTCTGGTTGGATGAGTCTTTCTTATCTACGATTTTGTACATGAGAAATGTAGTACTATGTCTCCATTCGTCAGGAATTTCGTTACCAGTTATAACATTGTTAACAAACGTGACTAATTGTTCAGTTAGGCCGGCCGAGGTGACCGAGCGGTTCTAGGCGCTACAGGTCGCAAGTTCGAATTGTGCCTAATGCATGGATGTGTGTGATGTCCTTAGGTTAGTTAGGTTTAAGTAGTTCTAAGTTTTAGGGGACTTATGACCTCTGAAGTTAAGTCCCATAGTGGTCAGAGCCATTTGAACAATTTTTTTTTTGTTCAGTTACTTGGTGTCTTTCAAACCTCATTAATTCATTGGGGATCCTATTTTTGTCAGGAGACTTCCTTTTTTTTTAATACACTTGCAACTTCTTCTACCTCTGAACAGTTACATAATCAATTACTAGTATACTGGTTCCTGCAACCTTACAAGTAGTGTTCTAATATTTTAGCAAAGGTTTCCAAGTGTTAGTATTTAAAACTATTATCTATTAATTTTGTCTCATTATGAGTTCTTTTGAATCTTCATAATACTCTTGTATTTTAAGTGTTTTATATTTCAAATTGGCAAACCTCTCCTTTGTACACATTTCTTTAACCTCCTTGTGAGTCCATGGTGTTCTGTTTGTATCCCTCTCCTGCCTTATAACACATGTACCTAGTGCTTCTTGAGCTGCAGCTTCAATACCTCCTTCTCCCCTGCATTAATGTGTTTCTCTTTCATTTTCTCTGCTATCGTTTCTGATAAAAAATTCTTGTAGACTCATTCCGTAGTGACTCTATATCAACTTTTTCTTTTAAGGATTGTTCATTAGCAAACGTGTTCTTTCTTACATGCAATTTGATCTTTACCATGAGTAGAATGTGCTCACTCCTTGTGCTGGCAAAGTTTGAAGGCCTAACATGTAGCACTGACTGTGGATGGATGTTCCTGTTTGTAACAGTTTAATCTACTGTAGACTTATGACCTCTTGTGTTACTAAAAGTGCACTTATACTGCTCTTTGTGGCCATAAATTGTATTATTTATTGTCAGCTTGTTTCTGAGCAGAAGCTGATCGTAACCTGACCATTACCATTTACAAAGTCTTCATTAATTCGGTATTTAAGTATGGATGATACTATTTCCAATCCAAGCGTTAAAAACCCCATTATGTCTGCAAGTTCGACGGAAGGCGTCAGATTGATAATTTCTTGTAATTGCTCATAGAAGTCTCAAAGAGGGCCTAAAAATAGTAATCACAGTAACTGGACAGACGAATAATAATCGTAAGAGAAACTACTCTGGCTAATCGTCGAAAAAAAGTAATACAAAAAAACGTTCCAGGAAAGAAGGAAACACAGCAGTAATACATTCTCTTACGAATTTAATCGTTAGGAACTGCCAGGAATCAGAGCGAATTGATAGCGACAAAAATGTGAATAAATCGAAAAATAATGATTATGGGAAGGACAGATTAGAGGATTTGGAAAAGTCAAAATAGCCTTCGGTGTACTTAAATGGAAAGAAGTCAGGACTATATATGTGAAACGAGTTTCACTGCTAAACATAGAGCAGAGGAGGGTAAATGGAAAGAACGCCCCTGCGGTGTGGAGAAACTATCTGCTGACACTGTAGCACAGGAAATGTCTTTCGATTACGAAGAAAAAAGGGATCCATTCATAAAGTCAGAGTCCGAAAGAGTTTTGAAAGACTAGCGATCAGACAAGGTAGAAGAGATAGATAACACTCCTTCGGAAGAAAGGAAGATCCGTGCCAAACGTCCCTTCAATGGCTGCCTCGTTAGAGACGCAGCACAAGCGGCATTGGGGACGGGTGTGGAAAGAAATCGTCCGTGCCAGCCCTGATGACCTATACCAAATTTTAGAAAATCACTGGAGCCTGAATCTGAATTGCCAGCCGAGGATTTGAATATGAGCGCCGGCTCGCTTCGGCATATATTCGGAACTTCTAAAATCGTCTGTGTGAAGCGACAACCAAACGATGATTCTGGTTATCGTGTATGAGGCTGGAGACATGCAAGGTCTCTCCTTTTCAACCTATATACCGAAGTAACAATGGAGAAAATATAAGAAGGATTCACAAATGGGTTTACAATTAAGGGTAAAAAGATAGCAACGATAAGATACGCTGATTACAGTGCTATGCACTGCGGAAGCTAGTAAGAGTTAGGTGATCTACACAATCTTATAAATAGCCTAATGAGTAAACATACGAATTGGAAGGAGACTAAAAAATGAAGGAAGTATTAAAAGGCAGCAGAAATGATTTTTGTGACAGCGTTTAGCATCAAAGCTGGAGGGAGTGTACCAGACGAAGTGCAGTTATTCTGCCTCCTTGGCAGTAAAGTAACGAATGACGCACAGAGCAAGTAGGACCAAAGAAGAAGGGATTATCACATTATAAGAACAAACTCCTCTCACTACAAAATTCTTTTGTGGACAGGAGATCACTTCTTAAGGCGACCGTCAGCAGCAAGAATACTGAGGATAACATGTACAATTGTAGATATTTCTATTGGTGACTGAGGACTGGAAGTGAACAACATTAGGTCAGTATTTACATAACCTGTACACTAATAATTACAGCTGTTACAAATCGTATGTTTTTAGGTTGGGTACTATCTCCAACTATATGTGGGAAGAGCCAGGCATTAATGCTTATTTTCCCCTGGGCAGCAGATCAGGTGTTGAGGTGTGGACACGTGGACACAAAACGGTTAATCTATACTGACAGGCATAGTCCTCTTATTGCGGCAGTTACGCACAAGCGGGAAACAACAGGTAGTAAATTATGCAATGTGTTTGTGAGAAGATTGTTCGTCACAGAGAAAAATCCACCAATCAGTATGTTCTTTTTCTTTTTTTTTTTTTTTTTTCACTGAGTGGGCCACAATATCTCGTTGCGAATTGGCGTTATTCTGTTGTTTACATTTATTGTAACTGTATCTTTTCAACCCATTAGTCTCATGTTGTAGGCTGCGTAACATGTAAATGCTTCATTGATTCTCTATCGTGTGTACCAAACTACGATCGGTTTATTACATGTCCTTTTCACTTTGTGTGTTTCTATGTATAGTTTTCTTTATTCCGCGTTGGTATTGTTCCTGGATGATGGTTTAAGACCGAAACGAGTCCAATAAAAATGAAATTAAATTCAGCACTGTTTACGTATTTCCTTCTAAACGTTCTTCGACTGGTATCAACATGTAAAGGTTCTGTTCCCTTCCTACGCATGGGATTATCGTTACACATGGATGTATTTCTCAGAAACAGGGTTTTAGCCGGAGGAAGTAAATGATAATTTACGTCTGGAGTACTGCATCGTATGAAGTGAGTAAAGGAGACAAAAGGACAAGAAGGGAATACAAGCGTCCGAGATGCATTGTTACGTGAGACTGTTGAAAGCTAAATAAACTTACGAAATATGAAATGAGATTCCTTGAGGTTGTTGACTATGGAAGGGATTTATGGAAAACACTTATTAGGTGAAGTTATACGATGCTATGATGTGTATTAATGCATCAGGAAATAACTTCCATCGTAATAGAGGGAACTGTGGATGACCGAACGGAGTGGCCGCGCGGTTTGGGGTTCCATGCCACGAATTGCACGGTCCTCTCCCACCGGAGGTTCGAGTCTTCCCTCGGGCATGGGTGTGTGTGTGTGTGTGTGTGTGTGTGTGTGTGTTGTTGTTGTTAGCATAAGTTAAGTTACGTTAGTTCAAGCAGTGTGTAAGCCTCCTCAACCTCAGCAGTTTGATGCCTTAGTTATTCACACACATTTGAACTCTGGATGCAAAAAGCTGTAGAAGAAAACATATACATAGACAAGAAGTAGTTGAAGACATTGGCTTCAGGTATTAATCCCAGACTGAGAATTCGGCTCGAGGGAGGAAATAATAGCGTTCCACATCAAAGTAGTACGCAGTTCCATAAAAAGATAAAAAGGGCGCTTTATTAACACGCTGTGCTGCTACGTAACGCTGAAGCAGCTTTAATACATCGTCAGCTGTTCATTACATCAAGTTTCCGGCAGGTGTAACACTCGCAACATATCGGTCCCCTGAAACAAGCAAGCAACAGTGATTTGTGTAAGGTAATTCTCCAAAAGCTGTTTCAGTGACATACACACATATAATTTACATACCGGCTATTTTATGCGATCATTACACTTCAACATTATATTGATGCCTCTACCTGGAACTATTAAATCGCGGTTAACGACAATACATAGTTTGGTGCCGAGACATGATTTATTCAAAAGGTCTGCCGTTATATATTTCATAGGTATATGTAAAAAAGATACATAAGAGAATATTGCAACTACACCGTAATAATCAGGATCACAAATAAATTTTTAGCGCGACAGTTTTTCGGAAGTACGAGTTTTAACAGTCATGGTTGACTAAAAGTATTATACATTTTTTTCGGCGCTGACCCACGGCTTAAGAGAATTTATTTCCAAAACCAGTTCAGTATGCGAATGATAAACCACTGGTACAGCTCTAAGATAACAGAAATGATTGTCACTTTGAAGCAGGCTTATATCGGCCTGGATTTCGTTTGAAATACAGAACAGTGTTAGAAATTTTGAGAGCATCCGAAGTAAGGCGTTCTATGACAACGAGCAATCGGAACATCGAGTCGGATTCGCGGTCCTTAACAAATCTCACTTCGTTGTATCACCCGATGGACATTTAATCATGAATATTACTTTTAAGATAAGAAAGAGTTATCTGAATTAAGCAAAAATACTATATCCGGCTAGGAGTGTTAAAGCACAACTTGGTGAATACTTAACATTCGCTGAAATGGTATACAGGGTATTACAAAAAGGTACGGCCAAACTTTTAGGAAACATTCCTCACTCACAAAGAAAGAAAATATGTTATGTGGTCATGTGTCCGAAAACGCTTACTTTGCATCTTAGAGCTCATTTTATTACTTCCCTTCAAATCACATTAATCATGGAATGGAAATACACAGCAACAGAACGTACAAGCGTGACTTCAAACACTTTGTTACAAGAAATGTTCAAAATGTCCGTTAGCGAGGATACATGCATCCACCCTCCGTCGCATGGAATTCCTGATGCGCTGATGCATCCCTGGAGAATGGCGTATTGTAACACAGCCGTCCACAATACGAGCACGAAGAGTCTCTACATTTGGTACCGGGGTTGCGTAGACAAGAGCTTTCAAATGCCCCCACAAATGAAAGTCAAGAGGGTTGAGGTCAGGAGAGCCTGGAGGCCATGGAATTGTTCCGCCTCTACCAGTTCATCGGTCACCGAATCTGTTCTTGAGAACGTACGAACACTTCGACTGAAATGTACAGGAGCTCCATCGTGCATGAACCACATGTTGTGTCGTACCTGTAAAGGCACATGTTCTAGCAGCCCGTATGAAATCATGATAACGTGCTCCATTTAGCGTAGGTGGAAGAACATGGGGCCCAATCAAGACATCACCAACAATGCCTGCCCAAACGTTCACAGTAAATCTGTGATGATGACGTGATTGCACAATTGCGTGCGGATTCTCGTCAACCCACACATGTTTATTGTGAAAATTTACAATTTGATCACGGAATGAAGCCTCATCCGTAAAGAGAACATTTGCACTGAAATGAGGATTGACACATTGTTGGATGGACCATTCGCAGAAGTTTACCCGTGGAGGCCAATCAGCTGCTGATACTGCCTGCACACGCTGTACATGGTACGGAAACAACTGGCTCTCCCGTAGCACTCTCCATACAGTGACGTGGTCAACGTTACGTAGTACAGCAGCAACTTCTCTGACGCTGACATTAGGGTTATCGTCAACTGCACGAAGAATTGCCTCGTCCATTGCAGGTGTCTCCGTAGTTCTAGGCCTTCCCCAGTCGCGAGTCATAGGCTGGAATGTTCCGTGCTCCCTAAGACGTCGATCAATTGCTTCGAACGTCTTCCTGTCGGGACACCTTCGTTCTGGAAATCTGTCTCGATACAAATGTACCGCGCCACGGCAATTGCCCGGTGCTAATCCATACATCAAATGGCCATCTGCTAACTCCGCATTTGCAAACATTGCACTGACTGCAAAACTACGTTCGTGATTAACACTAAACTTTTGATGCTACGTGCTGATGTGCTTGATGCTAGTACTGTAGACGAATGACTCGCATGTCAACACAAGCACCGAAATCAACATTACCTTCCTTCAATTGGGCCAACTGGCGGTGAATCGAGGAAGTACAGTACATACTGACGAAACTACAATGAGCTCTAACATGGAAATTAATCGTTTCCGGACACATGTCCACATAACATCTTTTCTTTATTTGTGTGTGAGGAATGTTTCCTGAAAGTTTGGCCGTACCTTTCTGTAACACCCTGTATAAATCCTTCCTGAACTACCGATGGATGCAGATTAGAAACTTTGGAAAGTTTCGTCCCGCATGAAGTATAGGGCAGCCTCTACACTTCATAAATAAATTAAATTTCTGTTGCACTGCAGTCACCCCCATCCACTATGGCTGACTGATGCAACAACAAAAATTTATCCCTGTTCAACCAACCACATCGAGTATCATTGGACTCTGAAATGTATGAAGGCATTAATAAATCCACAGACATTATAATCTTTAAATGACCTTTTCACATCGCCCTACGATACTTGCTTCTCCGAGATTTTATTGGAACCATCAAATACTTTCGCACCTTAACACTCTTAACCCATCTCTTAACCTTTCCGATTTTTTTCTGGAATGAGCACCTCTTTGTATGCGAACATCTTTTTATCCGCAATACACTGAGGAAAAGTGACTTCAACAAACCTACATTCCCCCCATTGTAATCAGTCATCGCACGCTGCGGAGCTAACATCAATACACCCAACCAGTATTACAATTATATTTCTTCATCCAAAACAGTCTCAGCAGCGTTCCTTCTTATAAATAAGATTGAACCCAGTTCTTCCTGTACTTTCTCTAATCATTTTTATTATCTTCCGTATATGCTCTCCCATTCTCTAGTCTCTACAAACATGGCCTTACCTCATTGTAGTCAACAAGCTACAATTTCCTTGTCTCCTGGCGTCCTCCCATTCACACCAATTTCTTCATATCAGTCCACAACTTTAGTTTCCTATCCTGACATAACTGTATAAGCGTCCAACTACAAAGATTTTTTTGACCACATATACTGCAGTGCAACGAGATGGAAAAAAGTCAGTACGGTGATAATTAATGTATTAACCGCTGCACATTTAGATGCCACAACAAGTGGAGATTATGGCAGCGACTGACTTACATGGTTAACAGAAACAGAAACAAGACCTCTGAGGAAGTAAAATATCATTAATTACCAAGATAAAAAGAGAAAATGATTGTAACTGTTGTCATACAGTAAGGCACTGAACCGACTCAATGGTTTCACTATTAGCGTATACAATGGCATCGACAGATATCTTTCTAATCTATTCATTTATGTCAAGACAAGAACTAAGACAGCCTGCTTATGGTTATGTAAATTGAAGGTGGACCAGGAATAAAGGAAAGTAACTACTGCTGTCAGCTGCATCGGACTTTATACTGAAGGGGCGGCGACAAGGGAAAATGTGATCCAGACCGCGATTAGAACACAGGATTTCTTGGTCAGTTGGTCATTTCGTTAAACACTGTGCCATCCGACAGAGGTGTTCACCGCTCTTTAGCGGACTGTCTCGGAACGCGTCTCGGCCAATCCACATTAACACTGAGCGCCACCTACCTGCAGTTCGATGTCCTCTAGGCTTGCTACTTTGAGATTGCTGTTGGAGGTCGAACGTAAATGTGTATCCGTACTGAACGTGGTGGATTCATTGCTGATAGAGGTGAATCAGTTATATGAATGCGTGACGTCTCATCTTTCAGACATTTTCAAAAAAGAGGCACCACGCAGAATCTGCAGCTGTGATACATATTGTGTAAACTGAGGGTGGAGTTGCAATGTTTCCACCGCCGTGAGTGTGGATGCACAATTAAGTTCGACCTCCTGCGGAAATCTCGAAGTAAGGCGCATAGAGAAGATGGACGGTGACTGCGTATAGGTGGCGCAGTGGGAATGTGGGTCGGTCTTGAGGCTTGCCGGGATTGACCTTGCTATTGCGATAATCACTGTGTCCAGATCGCACAGAGGCTAACACAACTAGTAAGTAAGAGATCCCAGCTTCGAATCCCGGTCAAGCACACATTTTCACCTGGCGCCACTCATTCTGTGTAAGGCCTCGATGCAGCTGACAGCAATAGTTCCTTCCTTTCCTTTCACCCCTTGCACGTTCAGTTTGCATAATATGTATCACAGATGCATATTGAAAGTGATGACCGACTTCTCGGACATGTGCGAAAGAATAGACACCGTGCATTCCTATACCTAGCCGCACGGGGTAGCCGCGAGCTCTAGGGCGCCGTGCCACCACGCTTTACAGTTCGCGCAGCTTCCACATCCACCCCCCCCCACCCCCCCAACCCCCCGGGGTCGAGTCCAGCCTTGGGCATGAGTGTGTCTTCTGTTGTCCTTAGCATAAGCTAGTTAGATTAAGTAGTGTGTAAGCCTAGGGACCGATGACCTCAGTAGTTTGTTCCCATAGGAACTAACCACCACCATCATATAACTACTAATGGTCCTTGGCACTCCCTCCTTCATCACAGACATTTCTAGCGCCTCCCCCTCCCAGATGATGAATTTCGCCGTGAAATCTACCCTTCCTTCCTACTATAACCTGGCCTTGTCCCCCCCCCTTCTCCCCAGGGTCCCCTTTTTCCTCTCCCCTCCTTCTCCCAGAGGGGATTTTCCTCCTTTCCCCAACCCTCCTCAGATCCTGCACCCCATTCTTGCCTCTTTCCTTCCCACATCTCTCCCTCCCTGGCCCTCTTCAGCGCACCTCCTGCCCATCTCCCCCCTCTATTCCCCTCCCTCACTCCCTTCTTCCGGTCTCCCTCATATCCTTGCGCCTGGCAGATCCTCCATTTTGATCATCGTCAGTGTGCCACGTCAGTGTTGCGCTTCGTGCTGTTTCTCCTGTGTGTCAAATGGCGTGATTTTAATTGTGTGCTGCCTTGAGATTCGCTGTCAGTGTGTTGCTATGTGCTACGCTATCCATCGACACATTTATGCTCCGGTCATACTATACCTTGTGTTCTTTTAATTGTCCCAGGGTGCGGTTTTTGTGTGAGATACTTTTTTAGGGTTTTTATCTCCATTTTACAGTCGCCCCGTTTGTCTATCGCCTTCCGTGATGTTCCCCCTTTATTATATCTGTGTTCATATTCTCTCCTATGTATATTTTTAATTGTTTTCTATTGTTTGGTCTATGTCTTTCGGCTGAAGAGCAGCGCATGTGCTGCTTCCAGCCCGACCCGATGGGGAATTGAAATACAATAAAGAAAAAAAAAAGAAAAAAATTGGCACGCTTACGGAGTTTGAATCTGTGTCATTCTTCAAACAATTAATTAACATTAAAGCGGTGGGAAATACTAACTGCGATGGTGCCGGGATTAACAGCAGCTCACCCTACCATTCATTCTTCTATTTGCAATGTGAATAGGGATGCCTAAAATATCATGTACTTCACTACTTAGTCGTGCTACACACTGAGGTGGTACGACATGCAACGAGATACAGAAGCCACATGTATAGGCAGAATGCATAGAAACGAAAGGAAGTAACTTAACTGGCTCGTACTGGGATCAAAATGATAAGAACGCCATATGAATCTCTATCAAATCACCAGGTGTAACATGGAGTGCTGGCCACTCTGCGTAGTTTGTGTCATATGATACATGGGAAGTGATATTTCAGGTAAACCAATTTGCCAAAAAGTTTTATGTATCTGAAGCAACGCTACATCCATCTCTGTAGGTAGTTTCTAAGTAGAACTTTTACTTTTCACGTAAAAAACCAAAAAAGCACTGTTTTGGGTTTCACCCATGTTCTCCGCTACGCACACTTTCTCAGTCGACTTTGAGAAAATTATTCGGTAAGACAAAAGACTGTATCACAACTTGACAAGGAACTGGTTTTCTTTTAGTTAATGGCTATAGTTATTGTGATACTTCAAATCAATTTTCCAGCACCAAGAATATTTCCAGACGCTTGCACTGAAAAATGTAGTAGCTGCCCAGTTCAAGTTCGGTGCATTTAACGGCATGTACAGCTGCGTAAGTATATAGCTAACATATCTAAATTGCTTATAAAGCTGGAAGGAAAGCGGTAATAATAATTTGTATTCGAGGGCAGATGTGACCTGCCTGGCGTGGAGGAATATACAAACGGAAATGAAACAAAAAGGCAGCAATTAGAAGTGAAATCAGCACCATCATTTCAACTCATTATCTTCGTTGTTGCAGTTTCTTATTCACATAACAAACCTATGGCATGGGGCAGTGATTGTAATTATGATGTTAAAAAGGACTTCATTCTACACTGAAATAGATGGGCCCCTATTTAAGGTTCTGAAAATATTAACAGCAGATATCAAAAAAAGCAAGCCTCTGTTTCAGTATATTTCGACATAACTTCGAATAAACTTTGTCTACAGCTGTTTCGACAAACAGATGAGGCTACAGTTCAAGTTCAGACATAGGATGCAATTTCGGCGTAAAAAATGTGATTAACTTTGATAGCATAATCCAAGAGCATATGACTCAGAAAGGCGCAAGTTGAAAATTTATGTCCTACTTTGTCAGAGTAGCTAAAACTAGTTGCTCCAAAAAGTGGAAACTGTCTGGACTCATTCTGTAGAATTCGCGGAATTTGCGTTCTTGATGAGTGAGTTTATAAGAAGCATCATCCGAACTATGTTTGTTATTAATAGTGTGTTATGGATGCACCCAGTAGCTCCATTTATTTTTCAGTTGTTTGAATTTTAAATTTTGGTAGACCACAATAGCGTCCTCGTCAGAACAGTTCGTGATTGTAAGTGAGCCAGACAAGAGATTCGTCCTGTCTTGTTGTTTGTCGTACTGCAGGTCGCATTGCGTATCGCTTCACTTATCGTATCACCCCGGTTGGAACACGTATGTTAAATGTCATGTCACGCGACCATTATTACAACGAATCGTATCGCATACCTTATCGCATTCACAATGAATAGCGCCTAGTGACTGTATTGTGTCCCTTTGAGTCAAAAGGTTACGACTATCCTATACAGGGTGGTCCATTGATAGTGACCGGGCCAAATATCTCACGAAATAAGCAGCAAACGAAAAAACTACAAAGAACGAAACGCGTCTAGCTTCAAGGGGGAAACCAGATGGCGCTATGGTTGGCCCGCTAGATGGCACTGCCATAGGTCAAATGGATATAAACTGCGTTTTTTTAATAGGAAGCCCCATTTTTTATTACATATTCGTGTAGTACGTAAAGAAATATGACTGTTTTAGCTGGTCCACTTTTCTCGTTTTGTGATAGATGGCGCTGTAACAGTCACAAACGTATACGTACGTGGTATCACGTTACATTCCGCCAGTGCGGACGGTATTTGCTTCGTGATACATTACACGTGTTAGAATGGAAATGTTTACCAATTGCGGAAAAGGTCAATATCGTGTTGATGTATGGCTGTTGTGAACAAATTCCCAACGGGCGTGTGCTATGTATGCTGCTCGGTATCCTGGACGACATCATCCAAGTGTCCGAACCGTTCGCCGGATAGTTACGTTATTGAAGGAAACAGGAAGTGTTCAGCCACATGTGAAACTTCAACCCAACAAATGATGATGCTCAAGTAGGTGTTTTAGCTGCTGCCGCGGCTAATCCGCACATCAGTAGCAGGCAAATTGCGAGAGAGTCAGGAATCTCAAAACCGTCGGTGTTGAGAATGCTACATCAACATCGTTTGCGCCCATACCATATTTCTATGCACCAGGAATTGCATGGCGACGACTTTGAACGTCGTGTACAGTTCTGCCACTGGGCACAAGAGAAGTTACGGGACAATGACAGATTTTTTGCGCGTGTTCTATTTAGCGACGAAGCGTCATTCACCAACAGATGTAACGTAAATCGCATAATATGCACTATTAGGCAAAGGAAAATCCACGGTGGCTGCGACAAGTGTAACTTCAGCGACCTTAGCGGGTTAATGTATGGTGCGGCATTGTGGGAGGAAGGATAATTGGCCCCCATTTTATCGATGGCAGTCTAAATGGTGCAATGTATGCTGATTTTCTACGTAATATTCTACCGATGTTACTACAAGCTGTTTCACTGCATGACAGAATGGCGATGTACTTCCAACATGATGGATGTGCGGCACATAGCTCGCGTGCGGTTGAAGCGGTATTGAATAGCGTATTTCATGACAGGTAGATGGGTCGTCGAAGCACCATACCATGACCCGCACGTTCACCGGTTCTGAGGTCCCCGGATTTCTTTTTGTGGGGAAAGTTGAAGGATATTTGCTATCGTGATTCACCGACAACGCCTAACAACATGCGTCAGCGCATTGTCAATGCATGTGCGAACATTACGGAAGGCGAACTACTCACTGTTGAGAGGAACGTGGTTACACGTATTGCCAAATGCATTGAGGTTGACGGACATCGTTTTGAGCATTTATTGCCTTAATGGGGTATTTACAGGTAACCACGCTGTAACAGCTTGTGTTCTCAGAAATGAAAAGTTCACAAAGGTAGATGTATCACATTGGAACAACAGAAATAAAATGTTCAAACGAACCTACGTTCTGTATTTTAATTTAAAAAACTTACCTATTACCAACTGTTCGTCTAATATTGTGAGCCATATGTTTGTGACTATTACAACGTCATCTATCACAAAGCGAAAAAAGTGGTCCAACTAAAACATTCATATTTCTTTACGCACTACACGAATATGTAATAAAAAATGGGAGCTCTTGTTTAAAAAAAAACGCAGTTGATATCCGTTTGACATAAGGCAGGGCCATCTAGCGGACCAACCATAGCGCTATCTGGTTTCCTCCTTCAAGCTAGACGAGTTTCGTCCTTTGTAGTTTTTTCTTTTGACGCTTACTTCGTGAGATATTTGGCCCGGTCACGATCAATGGACCACCGTGTATATGGAGAAGGTATCTGTTCTTTCGGAGCTGTATCTTTATACAGATAAGGATTACCACCCAACTATCTTCAGTGCGGATGCAATCACATTGCTCAAACCCTTATGGGAATCGGTAGATTGACTGCCGCGAGTTATGAGTATAGTGAGTGATCTCCGGCGGTACTCCGCAAGGATACCGCCCTTCGATTGTGCCATTCCAGCACTAATCGAAGTGCTAGGTTTTTCAGGTGCCAGCCAGCCAGCCAGCCAGCCAGCCAGCCAGCCAGCCAGCCGAGCAACAGCAGCAGTCCCGGTCCCGGTCCCGGCCAGCAGCAGCGGTCCTGGCCAGCAGCAGCGGTCCCGGCCAGCAGCAGCTGTCCAGCCGGCAGCAGCCAGCCAGCCCTCCTGCAGCAGCAGCAGCAGCGGTCCAGCCAGCCAGCCCAGCAGCAGCAGCAGCAGCAGCGGTCCCGGCCCCGTCCGCGGCAGCGGCAGCGGCAGCAGCGGCAGCAGCGGCAGCAGCTGCGGCCTTCGTACCACCCGTCGTAGCCGTCAGCGACAGCGCCAGCAGCGTGGGACTCTGGTCTTCGTCCGTCTTCGTCTTCCTTCGTCTCCGTCTTCGTCTTCGTCCGTCCCCAGTTTTTGTCCTTTCTTTTTCGTCCTGTGCGTTTTTGTTTCTCCCTGTCGTCATGTCAGCCCGCACCACCACTACCATCACTACCTCCACAGCCATAGTTTATACATCCCCCTCCGCCGCCACCACCACCATAACATGGTGTGCCCAGTCACAGCCCCCTCTTTCCATCCCGGCTCTTCTCACTCTCCCTTCGCCCTCGCTCTTTTTCGTCCCCTCTCCAGCTTTTTCCTCCCGCCCCTCTCCCTCTGATTTATTCCCCCCCCCACTCCCCCAGCCTGTCACTGCAGCTCCAGCTAGGATGGTGGCCCGTCGGGCCACTGCCCATGCCCAACTCTCCCCATCCCCTTCGCCATCACCGCCACCACCGTCGCCGTCGCCATCACCTTCACTGTCACCATATCGAGCGCCGACTGCTGTGTCCACGCCAGGACCTGCCCCATCCAGCCACCTCCCTATAGCTCCCGTCCCTCATATCACCACCCACCCTTCTGCCACCGTTAAACGCTCTAGTGGCACAACCACCTTCTCCGCTCCCAAAAAGGCCCCGCCCCGTCCTCCTTCCCCCCCAGGATGCCATGGATGCATCCCCGCCTGGCCCTGCTCCCTCTGCTTCCTCCTCCTCCTCCTTCTCCTCCTCCCCCTCTTTATACAAATGCTTCCTCTCCTGTGCTGATCCTTCCCTTCTCGAGGCCCGGAATCTCTCCCTCCTCCTCAGCCAACATTTCCCTGGTGCCCCCATCTCTCTCCTCACTCCCAGATGGGATTCCGTTCTCAACTCCTCGCCCAGCCCAACCCTCCATACTGACATCCTCTCCCGCCTCCCCATCACCCGTTTTGGCCCCATCTCCTCCCTCACCCCTGCTCCTTCTCTGTCTCCTACCTGCCAACCCCAAATCCCGTGTTGCCCGCCGACCCTCACCGCCGTGATCACTCGGCTTAGCCCAACGATCACGGAGGAGGAGGTGTTGGCGGAGCTCAAGGCGCATCCCATGCTGGAGGTGCGGGCAGTCTGCCGCATTTTCAACTCGGCCTGCCCCACCCGCCTTATGCAGGTTTTCTCCGAGGACGCCCCCTCCATTGACCTACTCCTGAAGGAGGGTGCCCTCCTCTTCAACCAGCGCTACAAGGTCGACCTCTCCCATTCCCCTCCTCAATCCCTGTGCCGCCAGAGGTGTCTGCGCTATAACGCACACCCAACAGCAGAGTACTGCAAGGCCCCCACCTGCCCGCATTGTAGGCAAGTGCACTTCCTCTGGCAGTGCCCTAACCTTCAATCCCCTCCCTCCTGCAATACCTGCAATCTCCCCCATCCCACCTACTCCCAAAAATGTAAAGCCCGACCCCCTCCGTCCACTCCTTAACTCACTGTCCCTGTCCGTCCTCTGGACGCCCTCACCCCTCCCGGCAATTCCTTATGCCCACCCCCTACCACTGAGGACATCATCAGATTCCGCACCATCATCCTTCAGAATGTTCATACTTTTCAGTGCCCTCACACTCTCCAACAGATACCCCTCGCTGCTCGTTCCATTTTCCAACTCAAAATGTATGCCACCTACTTCAACAACCAGGCCCAATTCACCTTCTGCCGTCTTGACACTCTTGTCTAAATCCCTGACTTGGCGCGACAGCACCGTATCCTTTTCAACAATATCCGCTCAATTCCCACCAACAAGAACCTCTTCCTGCACACCCTTGCCACCCACTGTGTGGATGCCTTCTTCCTCAATGAAACATTCCTGCAACCCCACCACACCATCCACACTTTGCCCTATCTCCTCTACCGCTCTGATAATCCCCTCCCGATTGCGCGTGGCAGAGTTGCCATTGGTCACCACCGCCAGATCCCCGTTCGGCTCCAACCTCTCCTTCCCGACCCCACCAAACACCTGATCCTTAGTCTCTTCTTCCCTGGCCTTACCGTTACCTGCACCACCGTTTATGTCCATACTAACACCCCTATTCCCTTCGACTTCCTCCCCCACATTGACCTTACCTTCTCCTCCTACGTGATTGCCCCCACCTCACCATCCATAGTCGTTCCGCCGCCCAGTTACGGCGGTGGCATCGGTTCCTCTCCTCCCTTCAAGGCGACCTCATCCCCATCCCCCAGCACTCCCATCCAGAATCCACTCCCGATGATATCCTTTCCTCCCCTAACCTCCTTGGCCGCATAACAGTGGATATCCTGGAGCCTATTGGTAGCGACCATCTCACTGTTTCAGACGGTCGTCGCCCCCACACCGACCCTCGCCATGACCCTCCCCTAACTATGTCCATGACTATTCCCATGCCAACTGGAATGCCTACCAGGATACCCTTTCCACCCAGGTCGATAGCCACCCCTTCACCTACCAACATCCTGACGATGTAACCCGTGCCGCCTCCTTTCTCCAGGAGACCTTGTCTGAGGCCGTGGAGGCCCACGTCCCTACTGTCGCCATCCACACCCACCGTCCTACCTTACCCCCACAGGCCGTCCTCCTCCTCCGTGAATCCCGCCGTCTCTAGCATGCCTTCCTCCGCACGCGTGACCCGGACACACTACGACGCCACCAGCAACTCCAGCCACACATTCGTAATTAGCTCGCTGCTAAGAAACGCCGGGACTGGCGACAGTCATTGGCATCTTTGTTCTCCCCTCTCCACCCACTCAACCGCCCCCCTCTCGCCCTTCTTCCCCTCTTGGCAGGTCTCCGGACTCGCACACGCTACGTGGACTTTCGCGCGCTGGAGTTCTTCACCATCAGTATCTCGTGTGTGTGACGTCGTTTTGCGCTTTTAGTGTCCGCCGTCACGCTTCTACGTTCACTTGTGCCGTCGGATTCATCAGTGTTATGTGCGCCGTGTCAACGTGTTTTCAGTGTCGTTATCGTCGAGTGTGAACGGCTCCGTGTTTTCGGTGTATCTGTGACCACTATTTTTTGCCCGTGACTATGTTCATTCTAATTATCCATTCTTGTACTGTTATTGTCAACACTATGGCTGAAGAGCGGCGTAGGATGCCGCTGACAGCCTACCTGATTGTTCAGGTATTAAAATAACAATAAAGGAAAAATTAAGTATAGTGAGTAGGGAGACTACAAATGTAGTGGGTGGACATTAAGCTGGAAATGTGGGACTCACTGGGAGCATGTCAGTGACATGTCCCCGCAGTCGCAGTATCCTTTGTGTCCCTGGTGGCTCACTCGGTTGGATAGTGTGTCTGCCCTGTATGCAGGAGATCAAGGGTTTGAGTCCCGAACTGGGCACACATTTTCTACTGTCCCCGCTGATAATTATCAATACCTACAAGTAGCTAATGGTCTGGATTTCGTTGTGATCTCATTATGACAATTGCCTATCGCCAGACCGAATTCCGACTGTAGGCACGACATGCACGTGATGCAGTAAGGGAAGTTTATAAGTGGAACAGAGACGAATTTAGAATCATTTTAGCTATGAAACGAGTCAAACGGGGATATCCAATGACATAATTAACTTCAACACATGAAAGAGTGCTATGGCACGCACCCGAAAACAAGAATTTCGGACATTGTAAGTAGTTCAGCTGTAGCATCTTTTTTAGGCTGCGGTCACGGTCACACCGAATTCGGTAGATTCTGACGACGAGCGACATCGGCCGAAGATGTCCGAATGTTTGAAATCTGTATGGCAGTAGGTGCGCGCTCACAATGCAGCCCATCTCATCGGCCGAACGTACAGACTTCGGACGACAATAGGTGAAATTCAGATCTGTGTGCTTTTTTCAAAAGATCCGGCCGACGGTCTCCCAAACGAAATGTACAATTGTGAATAACTAGTAAGTTTAGTTCAATAAAAATGGAGTGTGTTCACTTCTGAGGATAAGGAAGATGATCATCCGGATATAGCTCGGAATCTATGGATTGAAATCGCACCTTTACTGGAAACCACATTTAGGCAATATTTTTACCGAAAATTTTATGCGTAAATTACAACCTCAAACAATAAGTTGCTGAAGTGAGAAGGCTGGCGTTTCTTACACTTAAATTTACCTTAGCCAATCTCTTTTGAGCTGTCTTCTGCGAACTGACACAGCTGTTACCGAAAACTGTCGTGCTAAGCCTCAAGAAATAAGTATTTTGTACAAGTGAGAAGGGCGGCGTACAGTATGTTTAAAGTTGCTGTAGTGGATCTTTCTTCGGTCATGGTAAGTGGGCATTAACTGTATGTGAATTATTATTATTGTTTACTTGCTTTTTTTGCCAGTGGGGCGGTGATTCTACTATATGAGATAGTTCGAAAATGTGGTGACTGTTTGTCAGTGCTTTAAGTGTTCAGAGTATGTCAGTCTGAAACTTACGTTTGTCCTTCAACCGTGCTCTGAAACAGAGCTCTTGAACTTTATTTGACTTACTTAAATTTATTCCAGAATTTAAATTTAATTGTAGTAGGTATAGATGTACTACCTAAAGCAACATATGAAAATCTATGTTCTTCCGGAGAACATTTTCGGGTAGCCTAAGTGTAAAGTGTACTCTTTGTATAAGCGGGAAATCAAGGTTCGATTCCTGGTCTAGCAAATATTTTCAAATATCGCTTTAGGTGTACATGTAAAATTTTCACAGTTACGGTGGGTTTCAGGAATAAACTGCGGTATTTAAAACTGTAGACTGTCACCAGACATAATTAATTTACTGATGTCTGTTTTGTTAAATTTGTCTCAAGTTGAGCAGAGTATTTGTGATCTTGTTGTTAAATGTTATCATGAATCATCTCTAGTATGTATTTATAACAGAGTCTTTCTCCCTTCATCTCATGTTCTTCAAACATGTCTGGTTATCACTGAGGGTAGAATGTGCAGCACTCGCCACGATCTTTCCGAGACCATTATAGATGATTCTGCGTGTTGTTAATGTCAAAGGCTGCAATGCAGAATTCATCTCCAAGCATAGAGGCGTCGTGGTATTCATCCAATCCTATGGACATAAAATTTAAACTACCTTGTACATGGAAACCCATCCTAACCACGACGTCTACCAGCAGGTTAAATCTCAGTATCACAAGTACAGAATCGTTCTGTAGTGGTTTGAGGAGCTTGACAGTTAACTCACTCTGAGGTTAACTGTGATTTCTGTACATGGAAACCCATCCTAACCTCCTTGACCCCGTCAAAGCTGACGAAGAAGATTGGAAGCACTGTCTCCAAGTTGTCGTCCGACGTTATCGGGCAATATCTGACAACGGCGTTTGATGAGCGCTACCGCAGCCACTTTATACGCGGCCTTACTGTCGTGATCCTCTATGAAAATTGGTCTATGGGCCGTTATATAACAATTAAGCGACTAGCTGTTGGACGTCCTCACTCATAACAGGGTGTATAAGTTGGAGGCTTGCGCAGGGCGAGCGGCGATTTGTGACCGATCTGATGACAGAGTACAGTGATGGGGCAGGCATAACTGTTTCAGAGTACACCGTTCAGCGCTCATTGTTGGATATGAGGGTCCACAGCGGAGAGAGCCGTGCGTGTTCCCACGTTGACCCAGCTACTCAGTGAACTGCGATTGCAATAGGCACGGATGATAGAGATTGGACTGTGGATCAATGTAAACGTAACATCAGGTCCATGGTCGTGCCCAGATACGCCGTCCTTCCGGTGAACAGTTGCTCGAAACAAGCACCGCGCCAAGGCAGGTACTTTGTTGTGTTGAGCATTCACTCGGGCCTCCAAGCGACTAGTCGAAGTAGTCGAGGGCGGCTTGTCAGCTGCGGTCTATGTGAACAGTTATGGACCACAGCACGCTTGATATCTTCCACGACGTCTACCAGCAGGATAAATCTCAGTATCACAAGTACAGAATCGTTCTGTAGTGGTTTGAGGAGCTTGACAGTAAACCCACTCTGATGTTAAATGCGATTTCTGATGCTCCAGCCGGTGTTGGCTTCATTCACACAGCTTGAGGGTGCTGCCAAGTGGCATCACTGTCGGTGGTCCACTGCTGTGGTTGCCCCGCGTATTGCTTACACCGAGGTTGACCCCTCACCCGTGGTCGAGTGGGATATCATTCCAAAGTCTGGCGGGGAGCGAAAGACTTTCCGAGGGGCCGATCATATGGCCTCCCCGGTTCGTTTCACGAAGAGGTTTCAGGCGCTATCTGTGGGTGACGAAGCCTCTAAGCCGGATGGAGCCGTCCACCCTGTTCCAGAGGAAGCTTCTCGGCCCGCAAGGTCTGGGCATTCACAGAGGGTTGTTTTAATAGTAGCTGGGAGATCCAACGTTAAGCGGGTAACGGGGCTCCTCAGGAACATGGCTGCCAAGGAGGGGCATGAAGCCAGCATGCATTCCGTGTACATACCGGGGGGGGGGGGGGGGGGGGGCGGGGGGGAGTCATTCCGGATGTGGAAGGGGTGCTTCCGGATTCCATGAAGAGTATAAAATGGCTCTGAGCACTATGGGACTTAACATCTACGGTCATCAGTCCCCTAGAACTTAGAACTACTTAAACCTAACTAACCTAAGGACAGCACACAACACCCAGTCATCACGAGGCAGAGAAAATCCCTGACGCCGCCAGGAATCGAACCCGGGAACCTAGGCGTGGGAAGCGAGAACTCTACCGCACGACCACGAGCTGCGAACATGAAGAGTATAGGGTGCTGCTAACTGCAGCTGGTGGCTCACGTCGGTACCAGCGACGTGTGTCGCTTTAGATCGGTGGTGATTTTCTCTGTTTTCGATCGGCTAGCGGAAACGGTAAAAATGGTTCAAATGGCTCTGAGCACTATGGGACTTAACTTCAGAGGTCATCAGTCCCCTAGAACTTAGAACTACTTAAACCCAACTAACCTAAGGACATCACACACATCCATGCAGGAGGCAGGATTCGAACCTGCGACCGTAGCGGTAGCGCGGTTCCAGACTGTAGGGCCTAGAACCGCTCGGCCACTCCGGCCGGCTGCGGGAATGGTAAAGACTTGCTTGCGAGATTAAGACTTAGCTCAACGTCACCAACATCGTCGATATAACCGACTGTGGTCCTTTTGTGCCGAGCCGAGTGTATGAATCAGAGTCTCAAGCGGTTCTGTGACCATGTAGGCAGCAGATTCCTTGACTAGCGCCATCGGCTGGTGGATTTGCGGGTCCCGCTTAATAGGTGTAATAGGTCAGGAGTTCACTACCCACAGGAAGTGGCTAAACGGGTAGCGGGGGTTGTGAGGAAGGGACTGGGCGACTTTTTAGCTTAGAGGGTCTCAGGAAACCACATGAAGGGCGTCCGTCTGAAAGGGGGCAGCTGAAGCACAGTAAAGTAGTTGTAGAAATGATCGGTATTGTAGTTGTGAATTGTCGTAGCTGTGTTGGGAAACAACCAGAGCTTCAAGCCCTAATACAAAATCTGAAGCACAACTAGTTATATGTACAGATAGCTGGCTAAAACCGGAAATAAGTTAAGCCGATATTTTTCCAAACGAGCTCACTGTGTTCAGAAACGATTGATTAAAGACAGTTGGTGGTGGAGTATTTATTGCTGTCAGAAGTACTTTACCTTGTAGTGAAATTTAAGTACAGAATTCGTGCGAAATAGTTTGGGTAGAGGTTATACTTGTCAATCAGACTAATTTATTAGTTGGATCTTTGTAGCGACTCAGCGACTCAGAAGATATAGTTACTGAACACTTCACACATCCTCTATATACTGGAAAAATTATAAGTTTAAAGCCGGCGGCAGGCATAAAACGTCATCCGATATTGTACTGAATGCTTTCTCAGAAAATTATTTTGAACGATTAGTTTGTCATCCAAATTGAAGCGTAAATGGATGCGAAAGCATAGTTGATCTCTTAGCAACAAATAATACTGGACAAAGAGTGAGTATTGTGTCGAATGTTCCAATTCCTGGGGTAGACTCTCTGCGTCTGAGATAGTGCGCGCCCTATGTACTAGAGTTTTAAGTACCCCATTCCTCTGTGAGGGGTGGTGGCAGCTGTCTGCGTGCAAATACAGATCAGTGTGCGTTGTCTTCCGATACACCCCATGACCTAGGGTGCCGTCAGCCCTTCTCTTGACCAAGACGTCAAGGAAAGGTAATTTACCCTCCGTTTCAGTCTCCATAGTGAATTTGATGTTGGGGTGTATGGAGTTTAGATGTGTAAGGAAGTCAAGGAGTTTATCCATACCATGTGGCCAGATGACGAACGTGTCGTCGACGTAACAACGGAAAAAGCAAGTAGGTTTCCATACGGATGAGGACAGGGCTTCCTCCTCGAAGTTCTCCATGTACAAATTCGCTACCACCGGTGAGAGTGGGCTACCCATGGCGACTCCCTCCGTTTGATCGTAGTATTCTCCATTAAAAAGAAAATACGTGGAAGTCAAGACATGCCTAAAAAGTTCAGTGGTCTTCTCGTCAAACTTCTGACTAATCAATTCTAGTGACTCTCGCAGGGGTACACTCGTAAACGAGGAAACGACGTCAAAACTCACCATGATATCTGACTCATCCAACCTGAAGCTATCAAGGCGTTTAACAAAATCCACGGAATTACGGATGTGATGAGGGCATTTACCCACATAAGGACTTAATATTCCTCCAAATAAAACTCGTGCACTGGTGGGGAGCGCCAAAGATGACCTCGGTTTGAGGAAGGCCGGCGTGTACCAGATTCCGTGTCAATGTGGCAAGTCGTATATTGGTCAGACGATGCGTACCGTCGAAGATCGATGCCGTGAACACCAGAGGCACACTCGACTGATGTATCCGAGCAAGTCGGCGGTCGCTGAACATTGCTTGTCGGAAAATCACGCCATGGAGTATGACCGCACGAGGATTCTGGTAGAGACGTCGAGATACTGGGACAGCGTTGTTAGAGAAGCCATCGAAATTCGCACCAATGACGACCTCATAAACCGTGACTGTGGCTATAATCTTAGCCAGGCTTGGGAACCAGCGATTGGGTTAATCAAGAGTAAATCGAGCAAACGTATAGTTGTGACGACCACGGCGGACAGAGCCATCACACCGACGTCATCTCAGACGTCGTCGCAATCTGTTCCACCGCGCGACCGAGGCGCGGGGCGCGGACGGCGGAGGGAGCGCCCCGCGGGCGGAGGGTATTTAAATCGGCCGCCGCCGCGACCGAACCCAGCTCCCTCTGAGCAGCCATAGCGTACGGATCTCCGTGCCGGCACGTTCACAGGAGCTCAGTCCGTCAGTTCACCTGATGATGGCGACATGTTTGATCGCCGAAATATTGTGCCCGTTGGACACTATAGACCGGCAGCACACCCGTGGATATTTTGATTATCAAATACGCCGGGAGAAACTCAAGAATCACATCATTACAGTAACTAATCCCTGCCTCTCTTGATCTATGGTATATAGCATTAAAAGAGGTACCAAATGCTATTAAGCAGGCGGACACAACGTTTTGGCTCATATGGGTAAGCTACTTTAGTCCTCTGTGATAGAGGAAGATAGTTGATTACGTAACAACATCATAACTATAATTACGGCCACAGTGAATGCCAAACCTCTTACACAGGATGAAGAATGATACATTACAAAAGATTGAGGTATTTTTGCATGGGAGAACTATAGTAGGGTGACCGAATAAATGATGGAATGATTTATGATATGTTTTACATGCGCAAAACACAGGCAATATCCTTTGGCACACATATAATACCCAACATCTCCGACATGTCTGTTGGACTGTGGGCACTTTACATTTCTACATCTACATCTACATCTACATACATACTCCGCAATCCACCATTCGGTGCGTGGCGGAGGGTACCTCGTACCACAACTAGCATCTTCTTTCCCTGTTCCACTGCCAAACAAAACTAGGGAAAAGTGACTGCCTATATGCCTCTGTACGAGCCCTAATCTCTCTTACCTTATTTTTGTGGTCTTTCCGCGAAATGTAAGTTGGCGGCAGTAAAATTGTACTGCAGTCAGCCTCAAATGTTGGCTCTCTAAATTTCCTCAGTAGCGATTCACGAAAAGAACGCCTCCTTTCCTCTAGAGACTCCCATCCGAGTTCCTGAAGCATTTCCGTAACACTCGCGTGATGATCAAACCTACCAGTAACAAATCTAGCACCCCGCCTCTGAATTGCTTCTATGTCCTCCCTCAATCCGACCTGATAGGAATCCCAAACGCTCGAGCAGTACTCAAGAATAGGTCGCACCAGCGTTCTATTAGTGGTCTCCTTTACAGATGAACCACATCTTCCCTAAATTCTACCAATGAACCGAAGACGACCATCCGCCTTCCTCACAACTGCCATTACATGCTTGTCCCACTTCATATCGCTCTGCAATGTTACGCCCAAATATTTAATCGACGTGACTGTGTCAAGCGCTACACTACTAATGGAGTATTCAAATATTACAGGATTCTTTTTCCTATTCATCTGCATTAATATACATTTATCTATATTTAGGGTTTGCTGCCGTGCTTTACACTAATCAAAAATCCTGTCCAAGTCATCTTGTATCTTCCTACAGTCACACAACGATGACACCTTCCCGTACACCACAGCATCATCAGCAAACAGCCGCACATTGCTGTCCACCCTATCCAAAAGATCATTTACGTAGATAGAAAACAAAGCGGACCTACCACACTTCCCTGGGGCACTCCAGATGATACCCTAACCTCCGATGAACACTCACTATCGAGGACAACGTACTGGATTCTATTACTTAAGAAGTCTTCGAGATACCCACATACTTGAGAACCAATCCCATTTGCTCGTACCTTAGGTAGGAGTCTGCAGTCGGACACCGAGTCAAACGCTTTCCGGAAGTGAAGCAATATGGCATCCGCCTGATACCCTTCATCCATGGTTCACAAGGTATTCGGTAGTATTCCATTAAACGGATGGAAGCATTAAGCCCAGTGGTCTCTTTGGTGCCTTAGAAGAGGATTGGCATATACTTAGGTGACAATAGTGATGAGACAGCAATATGCACACATGCAGATGGCGGTAGTATAGCGTAGAAAATGGTAATGCATTGCCGGAGCTGTCACTTGCACTCAGGTGATCCACGTGAAAAGATTTTCAATGTCATTACCGTTGCAGGAAGGGAGTCAACAAACTTTGAACGCAGTGTAGTTGTTGGAACTTGACACATTGGACATTTCATTTCAGAAATCATGGGTGAATTCAATATTCCGAGATCCATAACGTCAAGTGTGTGCGAGAATACCAAACTTCAGGCATTACCTCTCGCAACAGACAACGCAGCTTCCGGTGGCCTTCACTTAACGACCGAGAGTAGTGACGTTTGCGTACAGTTTTCAGCGCCAACAAACAAGTAGCATTGTGTGAAATAACCGCAGTATTTGGGATGCTCACCCAACGTACCTGTCAGTGCAGTGCGGCGAAGTTAGGGGTTAATGCGCTTTGGCAACATGCGACCGACGCGGGTGCCTTTGCTAACACCACTACACAGCAAGCAGCGACTTTCTTGGGCTCGTGACCACGTCGGTTGGACGCTATACGGTTGGAAACCCGTAGCCTGATCTGATGAGTCTCGATTTAAGTTGGAAAGAGCTGATGGTAGGGTTCGACAATGGGGCACACACCTCGAAGCCACTCAGCCAAGCTGTCCCACACAGCCTTGTCTCACTCTCATACGCTGCGAGAAAACGGACAATTTTCCGAGGGGAAGCAAAATCCTTGTCTATTAGGCGGCTGAACAACTGCTCAAATCCCCTCGGTCATCTACGCCACAGCACTATTTCTTCCTTTGCACAGTTATTTAGAAATAAATAATGTAATCATCGTTTTTTTAACGAGAAGCAGGATACTGTCACGACATTGTTTATAACAGGAAGTTTCGAAGATCAGAAAAATATAAGACAGATATGAAAATTAGTGTGGATTTCGAAGTATCAAAAGATTTCAGGGAGATGCATTTAAAAAAATGTAGAAGGCTGTCGGTGCTGCGACATTCAGGCAGGGGCTGATTTGTAAAATAATCTAAGGATTTTAAGGAATTTTAGGAGGGTGGAGGAGCGGACGTAACTCCTCTGACCGTTAACGATGCAGCCCGTATCTCACAGTAACAAATCGATCCGTCGTCATCGATCATTTGTTGAATGTATTCAAATATATATCTTTCCCTCTAAATTACCCCTCCCTTTTTTCTTTCTTCACTGACTCCGCAGAGAACCTCCTTAATCAATATCTTATCCCTCCAGCTAAATTTTGAAAGCCTTCTAAAACTCTGAAATGTTCCTCTCTCTAAAAGTAAACGAAAAGCCACACTTGCGTCCAATATTTGAGAATGAGAGCACTTGGAGACTTGCAACAAACATTACACCGACTTTTAAAGAATTAGAAAACTTTTTTTCTGTAACGACAACCACAAAACGATGAAAGAAAGAAAGTTTCTCGCTTACTACACTTTCGCTATTCATGCAGTAAAATTGCTAAATGAAGCATAAAGTTTTAATCTATTACTTCGTTGCTACCGATTCTACTCGCAAAATATTACGCAGTCAAAATATGGTTCAAATGGCTCTGAGCATTATGGGACTTAACATCTGAGGTCATCAGTCCTCTAGAGCTTTGAACTACTTAAACCTAACTAACCTAAGGAGAGCACACACATCCATGAACGAGGCAGTATTCGAACCTGTGACCGTAGTGGTCGTGCGGTTCCAGACTGAAGCGCCTAGAACCACTCGGCCACACAGGCCGGCTATTTCGCAGCCTGCACCCACATTTGCCGCTGAATGTAACTAGAGAAATACAAACATCAAAAGTTTTGCATTACCTCGGTTCCGATAGATCAGGAACCTGTACAAAAAATCGGAATAGAGATCAACATAAACATCATTTCCGCCCTTTTTATTGCTCATGAAAACCACACATTGCATGTTGTACCAGCATACAGCGAGAACTTCAGGGGTGGTGGTCAAGATTGCTGTACACACCGGTAACTCTAATACCTAGTGGCACGTCCTCTTGCATTGATGCAGGCCTCTGTTCGCCGTGGCATACTACTCACAAGTTCATCAAGGCACTGTTGGTTCAGATTATCCCACTTAACGGCGATTTGGCGTAGATCCATCACAGTGGTTGGTGGGTGACGTCGTCCACAAGCAGCAAAGCCATGTTCGATAGGGTTCATGTCTGGAGAACGTGATGGCTACACTAGTCGACCGAAGTCGTTTTCCTGAAGGAAGTAATTCATAAGATGTGCACGATGGGGGCGCTAATTGTCGTCAGAATGCTAACGATATGGTTGCACTATCGATCGGAGGATGGCATTCACGTATCGTACAGCCGTTACGGCGCCTTCCGTGACCACCAGTGGTGTACGTCCGTCCCACATAATCCGACCCGAAACCAGCAGGAACCTCCACCTCGCTGCACTCTCTGGACAGTGTGTCTATGGCGTTCGGCCTGAACCGGTTGCCTCCAAACACGTCTCCGACGATTGTTTGGTTGAAGGCATATGCAACACTCATTGGTGAAGAGAACGTGATTGAAATCCTGAGCCGTCCATTCGGGAAGTTGTAGGGCCCATTGCATCACGCTGCATGGTATCGTGGTTGCAAAGATGGACCTTGCCATGGACGTCGGGAGTGCAGTTGCGAATCATGCAACCTGTTGCGCACAGCTTGAGTCGTAACACGACGTCCTGTAGCTGCACGAAAAGCATTATTCAAAATGGTGGCGTTCCTGTCAGGGTTCCTCCGAGCCATAATCTGTAGGTAGCAGTCATCCACTGCAGTAGCAGCCCTTGGGCGGCCTGAGTTAGGCATGTCATCAACAGTTCCTGCTGCTCTTATCTTCTCAACGTCCGAACAGCAGTTTGGTACACTCCGAGACACCTGGACACTTCACTTGTTGAGAGCCCTTCCTGACACAATGTAACACTGCGCAGGCGATCTTACCGCGGTATTGACCGTCTAGGCATTGTTGAACTACAGAGTACAGGAGCCGTGAACCTCCTTCCTGGTGGAATGAGGGAAACTGATCGGCAGTCGGACCCTCTCCGTGTAATAGGCGCAGCTCATGCATGGTTGTTTACATCTTTGGGCGGTTCAAATGGCTCTGTGCCCTATGGGACTCAACTTCTGAGGTCATCAGTCCTCTAGAACTTAGAACTACTTAAACCTAAGTAACCTAAGGACATCACACACATACACGCCCGAGGCAGGATTCGAACCTGCGACCGTATTTGTCTCGCGGTTCCAGACTGTAGCGCCTAGAACCGCGCGGCCACTCCGTCCGGCATCTTTGGCGCGTTTAGTGACATTCCCGAACAATGGGACTTTGTCTGCGATGCAATATCCACAGTCAATGTCTGTCTTCTTCTAGTTCTCAGAACCACGGTGACACGTTTTTGATGTGTGTATGTCGTTTTATGACATATAGAAGGGTAGTTCGGTAAGGTAGGAACGATCGGTCGTTTTCGGAGTGTTACTCTAATTTTCCGATAATTCTCTACGTTGGTCTATAGCGCGTAGCCTGCGCCCAAGTATTGTCTTCGTATCCAGCATTTTATGTGAACAGAGGTGATACTGAGGACGACCAATGGGCTGTGTTGTGAGTGATCGAACACTTCGCATCGAAAAGGCCGCAGGAGCGTCTTCACTGCCCCTGCAGTGTGCGGCTGATCTTTGGCATGAAGAAGGAAGTTAGTAGCAGTTGTATTAAGTGGGCTGCAATCATTAAGGCGAAGCCTCTCAGCGGACACTCCTACGTGGCGGGAGACATTTTTGGTCTAGGCACCTTTACTTGCTCACAGTGCGCTCACAACTGAAAAGAGCGTCTTGATGCGATCGACGGGCATACTAGAGACATTGCCCAAAACTTGTGTGAAAAGAATCGTCGGAATTTCACAGCGGCTTCCATTTCGCGATCGATCGTTCCTCACTTTCCGAATAGTCCTCCTAGTTATGGAGACACGACGTCATATGAACACTGAGATGGATGACAAACTGCCGCATCATGCATGACGTTTTAATTTATTACTTCTTTACTGCTAGCTTTTATCACATCGATATACACAAACTGTGGGTACATATACCACTGGATGTACCTGCAAAATTATATTATTTTACAGCACATGGCTCTGAAGGTACAACGCCACATGTGTGAAAGTGCAAATTCTGGGTGAAATTCGCTAGAGATTCAGGTGAAATATGTGTAAAAATATCCATGAAATTTGTTAATAGCGTGTGAAATATGTTTGACATGTGTGTATGTCAGCAAAAACGCGGGTACAAAGCTCATCGTAAAACGCTCAGACGATTTCAGCCGAATTATACACATATATTAATTACAATCGGGAAAGAAATACTATAGGATAAGGAACATCAGTCTGCTATTTTGATGAGAGTGATAAAATGAGGAGATGGGAAGATGAGGAGATGGACAGACAGTGATGGTGGAAGAGGAGATAGGCACAGACAGGAGGAGGAGTAAATGAACAGAGATAGATGAGGGGTAAATTGACAGAAAGAGTTTGACAGCAATTCACAGAGAAAGGAAAGAGGTGGAGTTGGACAGAGGACAATCAGGGGGAGAAGGAGACAGTCAAAGAGATAGGGGAGAAGAAGAACAGATAGAAAGTGAGGAGGAAATGGACAGAGGAAGAAAAGGGTTGGTGATGAACAGGAAGAAGGGAGGAGGGATTGACAGAGAATGGTAGAGGAGGAGAGGAATGGGAGGAGGAGGCGCCTGACAAACAGGAGGAGACTAAGAGGTGCGTTGGAGATAGGAGATGAAGATGGTCAGAGATGGAAGGAGCAGATGCACTAAGGGGGAAGAGAAGATTGACAGAGGGAGGGAAGACGCGGATAAAGACAGGGAGAGAAACAGGAGAAGATGGACAGAGGGGTAGAGGGGTATGAGAGGTGGACAAAGAGAGAAATATAGTGGTGGCGAAGATGGATCTGAACGACATTCGGTTTCTCAGAAAGTAAAGACGCAAAGAAAAGTATGCTCATCTATTTGTTAGTCCTTACATGGGAACCTCCCCATTGCACCCCCTCAGATTTAGTTATAAGTTGGCACGGTGGATAGGCCTTGAAAAACTGAACACAGATCAATCGAGAAAACAGGAAGAAGTTGTGTGAAACTATGAAAAAAATTAGTAAAATATACAAACTGAGTAGTCCATGCTAAGATAGGCAACATCAAGGACAATGGGAGTCCACGAGCGCCGTGGTCCCGTAGTTAGCGTGAGTAGCTGCGGAACGAGAGTTCCTTGGTTCAAGTCTTCCGCCGACTGAAAATTTTACTTTCTTTATTTTCGCAAAGTTATGATCTGTCTGTTCGTTCATTGACGTCTCTGTTCTCTGTAATAAGTTTAGTGTCTGTGTTTTGCGACCGCACCGCAAAACCGTGCGATTAGTAGACGAAAGGACGTGCCTCTCCAATGTGAACCGAAAACATTTGATCGTAAGGTCATAGGTCAACCGATTCCTCCACAGGAAAACACGTCTGATATATTCTATACGACACTGGTGACGGCATGTGGGTCACATGACAGGAATATATTGTCGGCCCACCTATCTTGTACACTTAGCGAATGGTTAAAAAGATTCTTCTACCTTGCCCGATTTGGGTTTTCTTGTGGATGTGATAATCACTCCCAAACAAGTGATGAAAACATAAGAGTTTGTCACATAAACTGGAAATAAAAAATTAAACTTTCCATTCGAGGGAAGACTTGAACCTAGGACCTCTCGTTCCGCAGCTGCTCTCGCTAACCACGGGACCACGGCGCTCCTGGACTCGGAGTGTCCTTCATGTTGCATATCTTCTCATGGACTACTGAGTTTGTATATTTTACTAATTTTTTTCATAGCTCCACATAACTTCTTCCTGTTTTCTCGATTGATCTGTGTTCAGTTTTTCAAGGCGTATCCACTGTGCCAACTTATAACTAAATCAGAGGGGGGTGCGATGAGGAGGTTCCCTTGTTAATACAGTGCTCGTCGTTTTACTCGCAGATGACCTCAGGCCTTGGTCTTCTTACTGACAAAGTGGAGAAATTTTTTCACTATACCACAGCACATGTTAAGCTTCACCCTTTAACTGGACAAAATAGTAAAAATAAGCCTTTCAGCTTTTTAATATTAAGATGAACTGGTTACTCGAACCTCAATGAGACAAAAGACATAATGCAGGCTTGCTCAAAAAGCAGGCCAAAACAAGTACTGATTACTACTACTGACTGATAATTTGATGCGGATACAGTTCTAACATGAACTTTTACTTATGTTCCAGAAGTTGCATTAGTGTAATCAACGACTGTAAAAATATCCTGTTTTTGTATTATTAACAATTTCTTATAAGCTTGTCTTTTTTCACTCTTCCAAAAGCCATAGGACTATAACAGTAGTAAATGTTGTTTCATAAAGTTCCAAAATATAAACTTTGTGATTTTGAAATACGTTATATGTAAAGGATAGCACGAATTTATCTTTTACAGAATACTGAATGATTTACGGAAACGCTAAAATTTATTTTTAGAATATAATAGGAGATTTCTGTTTAGTGATTAATAGTTTTCCGTGAAATATTACATAAATTATATTTGGAAAAACTGGAATCATGTGGCATTTCTTATAAAGCATGTGGAGTTAAATCTATAGGATTACTAATCTTTGTGATCAGAAACTCTTATATTCAAAGATACAAATACGGCATTTATATGTTGCCAAAAATTTGGAAAAGTGTAGGATTTTCGTTAATACTTTCGTATAAGATGTTAGACCAATACACATGAATCCTGCACTATAACTGCAGTTATGATGAATATGGGTGGAAACAGAGGTACGATCGCAGACTTTGGTAAATTGACGATAATATTGCCAACTTACTTGACACAGGAATTCCACAATTTTGAATTGTTATATACCACACCTCAAACGATTCGGTTCGATTCTTTTCCATTTAACCCACAGTCACATGAGTCGCTAACATACAATGTTGATTTCCAAACAGATATTATTAGAAATTTCTTCTTTGCACTAATGTCAATATTGGATATTAGCAGACTTGTCTCGACCAGGAATGCTCTCTTCGCCGGAGATAATCTTCTTCTTATGACGACCTTGCTTCGTGCGCCAAACATTATTTTGGTCCTAAGGTAGTACAAAATACCTTAATTTTTGCTTTGTGATTCCTAATTTTGATACAAAGATCGTCGCTAGTCTCATTTCTGTATTTCCTGATTACTTGGATCTTTTTTGTTTACTCTCAATCCATATCCTGTACTCTTTAGATTGTTCATTCAGTTCAGCCCACCGTGTAATACTCTTCACTCTCACTGAGGATACCATTGCCATCAGCTAGTGTTATCACTGATACCATTTCACAATGAATCCGTCACTGACTTGCAGTGTACAGTTTGAACAGAAGGAATCATAGGAACACATCGCTGTATTACTCCCTGTTTAATCCAATCTCTTCGTTTTAGCCCTTTCGTTCTTACTGTTTCCTCCTTTTCGTTGTACATATAGTATATTTTCTGTTTCTTCCTATAGCTTATTCCTGTCTTTTCAGAATATCGAGTATCTGATACCGTTTTACTTTTTTGAACGCTCTTCCTAAGTCGATAAATGCTACGATTGTGTCTTGATGTTTCTTACGTAATGCTGCCAATTCGAGTCGGAACTTCAGATCTGCCTCTCTAGTTCCCTTGCCTTTTGAAAACCCAACGGATCATTGTCTAACAAATTCTCAGTTTCTCTTCCTTTCTTCTGTTCACTGTTCCGTTCATTAAGTTGGATGCATGAAACGTTAAGTTAACTGTACGACAGTTCTCGCCCTTAACTGCCCTTCCTACCTTTGGCATTGGATGCATTATATGTTTACGAAAGTCAAATAGCATGCCTTCTTACGCGTAGATCCTACACTCTATTTTATCTGAGGTTATTAGGGGAGACCGGGGCAGGTTGGTCCACTTTTCTTTTCCTGCATTTTTTCCAGCTTGTATCTGTAATATTGCCATTGAAATGGCTCTGAGCACTATGCGACTTAATTTCTGAGGTCATCAGTCGCCTAGAGCTTAGAACTAATTAAATCTAACTAACTTAAGGACAACACACACATCCACGCCCGTGGCAGGATTCGAACCTGCGACCGTAGCGGTCGCTCGGCTCCAAACTGTAGCACCTAGAACCGCACGGCCACTCCGGCCGGCCGTAATATTGCCATTGTTCTTCTTATGTGGAAACTTCAGTACATTCTTTTATCATCTTTACAACTAAGCGTTTAAGGCTTCTGATTTTCTCTTCATAAAAAAAAATTAATGTCGTAATAGATCTTGGGCCAATCTACCTCACCATTGCGGTAAGTTGGAGCATCAGTTTGGGCAAGCTGACCCATATGATTATTTTCATTTAATTTAGTTTCGACATTGGTCATTCAATTGAAAATATGTCGACTTTAAATTTGACAGTTTGCTTTAATACAAATTTCTACAGCTTTATGACACAAACAATAATGATTAATTTTTGTTAACATTGCTATAATTACTGTTAGACTGAAAAGTATCTCCAGAATTTGTAGCAGTCTTCATTCTAATGCCTGATAGGGTCTTCACAGTTCAAACATTCACAAAAAAATTTCAACTCATGAGAGATGTTCCCACCACTTACAATTTGTACACTGAATCCTTTGATCACATGCATTGCTGTGAGAAAATGTTTCAGCGAACTCATGCCACTTCGCTGCAATAGAAAAATTTATTAATATTAATTCTTAATAATTTTAAACTTTTGAAAACATTATCAGCGATCTTATATAATATGATTACATATAAAAAATTAAAAACAGTCTTGAACACAAATGGGAGGCTAAAGATGATCTTTAAGGATCGAAATCGGTCAGTGTGATTAAAGAAATTTGCAATCGAGACTGTTTTTTAGATCCAGATCCGCAAAACCTTCAAACTGCCTACGAACACTTCTATTTTTACGGTGGAGAGAGTGGCAGTTTTGGAAGCACTTAAGTTTGACTCTAGCACTTACTTCCCCAAGATATTGATAGTCTCTGACTCGCAAAGCGTTCTTAAAAACATTCAGTACAGTCGATGGAACAAAAGAACCAACAGTTATATCTTGGATGTGATATCTGAATAAATTCGCAGCACACGCACGGGCCGGACGATCCATTTGTTGTGGGTACCTTCCCATTCTGGTATCCTCTATAATGATGAAGTTGATGCATTAGCCAAACTAGCGGCAACCTTAGGCACCTTCCTGGATGTACACCTTCCTTATACAGACTACTTACGTGAAGTCAAGGATCACCCAAGACAACAATGGCAGGAAATGTGGAACATTTCTCAACAGACAAAAAGCGGTTATTACGCAGTGCTACAACCTCCGATTCCTTCACGGCTGTGGTTCATGAGGACACATCTGTACCGATCCACGATTTCTACCATCATAAGACTCCGCTTCAATCATGCCTCTTTCCCACAACATCTACATCGGATCAACGTTTATAGTTCACAAGCATGTGAGTGTGATCCTGAGTCGGAAGCTAATGTCAACCACGTCTTATTTATGTGCCCCAAATTTGACCGTGAACGGTTGGTCTTTCTGAAGACATTGCTTAGTATGGGCTACCATCTTCCTCATCCTCAATCAGTTTATTCTCTTTTGTGTACTAAAGACGTTCGTTTATATAAAGTGATAGTTAACTTCATCAAGAGTACTGGTTACAATCTGTAGGTTATAATGGTGCACGTAAATTATAAATATGTCTTGCTGATGAAAATAAAAAATGGTTCAAATGGCTCTGAGCACTATGGGACTTAACATCTGTGGTCATCAGTCCCCTAGGGCTTAGAACTACTTAAACCTAACTAACCTAACGACATGACACACATCCATGCCCCAGGCAGGATTCGAACCTGCGACCGTAGCGGTCACGCGGCTCCAGACTGAAGTGTCTAGAACCGCATGGCCACACCAGCCGGCTGATGAAGATATTTCAGAATTGGTGTGAATTGTAAGCCAAGACACCTTTAATTATTTTCCAATTGTATTCAATTCAATTTTTAAAACACTAAGTACAAAACTGTAACAGTTAAGCTTTTTATTCTTGTAAATATGCATTTCTGTATTTGTTTATTCAACTATGAGTACATTGTCACTATGTGTTGCCGATGGCTAAATTGAGTACACACTCAAAGGCCAAATAAAAATTAAAAAAAATCACATATATTTTACTTAATAATTTATTAACGTTAATAAATAGTTTTAATGCAGCCAAGGAGCATTAGTTTCCTGAAACGTATTATCGCTAATGACAATTGTTTGACGAAAACATTTGAGAAAGTGGTTTGAGACGTCTAAGATGTAGGGGATTCTAATTCTTATCTTCATGTTCTCCATCATGAAGAACATTCTTTTCTTCCTGCAGTTTATTTAAGGAGTTTTACGGCGTTAATCGGCTTAACCATTGCCACAGATATGTCACCTGGAATCCGTCTGAGAAGAGAATCTGTCGCAGAATTTTGTTCCCATTTCAGAAGTTCCAAAATATCTGAATTTGTGGCACTACCTCTCTAAAGTTTTCTAAGGATATTAGACACCTTGGTCCTTTGCTCACTGCCGTAAGTGATCTGTCATGTCATTTTACTTGTGTTAATGCTAAATTCATACTTGTTCCATTAACATTGCCTCTTTCCGTTTTATTTTTATAATTTTGATTAAACTAGAAAGAAAACTCAGAACGACGATGAGTAAAAACATGACTACATTAGGAGTTTCATGCAACATTTGTGATGCAGTGTTCAGAAAGTAATAATTTCGACTTCAAATTACAAACATTTTAGCTGACTACACGAAGAGAAGTTACCACTTTTGTAAGGAACTGAAAAAAGAACACCACTTATTACTTTCTGGTTTAAAATCAGTGAAAAACACAATATGTTTACGTAAAAATTGCTTTGGATACGATCCAGGCTGATGACGTTCGACCTACTAAAGTTAGAAAGAGTACTTACATACAAAAAGACATCGGGGAAGTTTGGTCATGTGGGCCGACGTGCCTCTATTTAAGTGTGCCATTGCGCTCCATCGCCTTACTGGTATTATTTTAGCTCGTTTACGAAGATATTTTGAAGCTTTATCGCAACGTACAGTCCCAAAATATTCCTTAATCTATGAACTTTAATTATTGCGCCTACTCATTCAATAAGTGCCTTGTTTAGGAGTACGAAAGAAAATATCTTGAGCAAATGTACCTTCACTAATAAGAAAACAAAAAATGCCTGCCCTTCCTCATTGGGCGGTCTAACTAAGCTGACGCGTTTGTGGAAAAACGACAGTGTTTCTGGCACCAGTCTCCTTGGTCGGTGGCTATTCTAACAGTAGTTTAAAGAAATAATACCAATTAACCATTGTGCAACAATGGCCAACGTGCTCGTATCTTCTCTACAGTCAAAGATAAACGATAGCCAGAGAAGGTGCTCCCATATTATAGGGTACCATTCTTAATTATTAATCAAAAGGTACACGGTCCGGTGTTCAAAACCCGCCACCATTTAAATTATGATTACTAATCAGCATAAGCGGCCCAAGACTTCTGATGTAAGAAGTCACTCTCATTCTGGCAAAGGCCTCTCCTGTACTTGGAGTGGTAAACTGCCACTTACGGTGGAAGCATCTGCAATAAACAACGGCATGAGAATGCATATGGCAATGAAAACCACTGCATTATTAACACATTACGTGTATCCAAAGGACATGTGGTTTGTGACTGAAAAAGTGGAATGATCTCTTAATTTGCGAAAGATTTGAGAATACTCCTTCATTCGGATCTTCGGGAGGTGACTATGAGAAAAAGACTGTTGGAATACATCCAGCAAAATAACTGACGACGTAGGTTGCTGGTGCTACTGTGAGATGCAGAGGATAGCACTGGAGAGGAATTCGCGATGGGCCGAAAATAAAAAAAATCCAGAGCAGTAACTGAACGCTGCTAATTTTACCACTAGAAAAATTCCCACTGTCTGAGGCAAAATGGTTTACTTTCACTCTGTTATCTATTAGAGTATCATATACTGAGACAAATCTGTTATCTCGCCAAGAATGTTCCTGACGCGGAAAAGCTCCGTCAAATACATCTGCGGTGAAACTTCCTGGCATATTAAAACTGTGTGCCGGACCGAGACTCGAACTCGGGACCTTTGCATTTCGGGGAGAAGTGCTCTATCAATTGAGCTGCCCAAGCACGACTCACGCCCCGTCCTCGCAGCTGTAATTCCGCCAGTACCTCGTCTCCTACCTTCCAAACTTCAGAGAAGCTCTCCTGCGAACCTTGCAGAACTAGCACTCCTGGAAGAAAGGATATTGCGGAGACATGGCTGAGCCACAGCCTGGGGGATGTTTGTAGAATGAAATTTTCACTGTACATCGCAGTGTGCGCTGATATGAAACTTCCTGGAAGATTAAAACTCTGCTGGACCGAGACTCAAACTCGGGACCTTTGCCTTTCGCGGGCAAGTGTTCTACCAACTCAAGTTGGAAGTTTCATATCAGCGCACACTCCGCTGTAGAGTGAAAATTTCATTCTAGAAACATCTGCGGTGTCAGTTCTCGAAGATCGTGTAGCCTGTTGTTCAGGGATCACAGGATTTTAATTCTTCGATGACATTCAGTTATGGCGTTTATGTTATAAATACTGACTCATTAAGAAAAATTACAGCCCTCATTGAGTGGTCACTAGGAAAAACGATTTACACTTTGCTAATACTTCCTTAAGTGCTCTTCAGAAAGGATTCACTTTCAATAGGCTTTCAGTAGATCTGAAAAAAAGATCGACAAACATAAGTGTTCAAATTGAACTTGTAAAGTTTCCTTGCGCGACGCTCTTTCAATTCTGTGCAGGAGCTCTTCGCTCAATAGAGTCAATAAAAATTACTTCACAGTTAATGTCCGTAACTTGTCGCATCGGATGGCGTCTACCGCCCGGTTACAGGTGAAACACAAAACACGGCGAGTCACCTCACAAACGCTGTCGATGTGTAACCTGGGGCAATGTTGGAAGCGGCCGCCGAGTGGTATGACGCAAATACGAGATGCTCTGTCGGCAGATGCTTTTACGTGAAGAGTGACTAAACTGTGGCAGACGACTCGTTTGCAACAGTGAATTTAACCCCGTTCCTGCAATAACCACTACCTCGTGATGTGCAATGTATCAATCAAGAATCAGCAGCAGAACTAAAATCACAAACCCTCTATTCATGGCGATTAAAGCCAACTTTTACAAGCAAGATCAAGGCGGAATGATTGCAGTTTCAGCGCTAAAAATTAAACTGTTATTTCTCGATAACATTCATTGGTTACCTGAAATATCCTCATACTGGCTACACGGACTGCCGCTTTACCAACCGATAAACTGTCCTGGTGGCGCTTCGTACCTTATAGACGATGCTGGCAGATTCCAGACGGAAAAAGGAGGATATAAATAAGAATAAGAGTAAATAAGAAAAGTCAGTACACCAAAAATGAAAAAATACATTTCTGTCAGTTAATTGAACAAAAATAATAATGAAAATCTTAGATTTAAAAATTAAAAAAATTGATGTGTGTAAAGAAATTCGAATCTACTACTTTCGACAGATTAAATACATTTCCCACTGCGCTACGACGATGTGACGTGTAGTTATACTTGCCTATAGTACCACAGTAGCAATTACGAATTAAAACCTAAGAAAAAAGAAAACTGGCTTCAAGTATCTATGTAATGTAAACCGATCTCTGTGATTATAGCAACTGTATATGTGGGGCAGAATCACGTCTAGTGCGTAAGAACCCAGCAGTGTTTGGTTAGTGCTGTGCATGAAAACGCGTGTATGTAGTTAGCATTGTTGTGGGTGTGTGTGTGTAAGTGTGTGTTGTTTTTGTTGTGGTTATCATGAATAGTTTCCAACTTTCCTCTGTGGACTGAGCACTTCGTCGTCCTGTGACCAAACAGCTTTGGCTCACAAGGCCTAACGAAACCTCTAAATAGAGAAGTATTATGATCGTTTGTGGCAAAGCCTTTGTGGTCTTTAGTAGCCCATGCTAGGGCTGTTTTACAATGCGGAGTTTTTAGGCTGGGGACAAACCGTCGAAAAGCACTAACGAAGAATCGTTCGCGAAAAACCTGCGGATGTTGCATTGGCAGCTAAATCAAACAGCGCCTCGACTCAGCAAAACGCCGTGTAGCCCGTGGCAGTCAGCGGTACACACAACCCACCCACCGACCCCCCCCCCACACACACACATAAACACACACGTAGACTCACTCACACACACACACACACACACACACACACACACGAACGACTTTGACGCGGCGCCACCACAAAGATTCAGCGCACGTAGTGACACTGAGTGAAAGCTGTTTCATTCCGGTCACGCTCTTCCGCGTTGGATGGGCTGGGCGTACGATGTTACCCACGGGGCGCAGCCACTCGCTCGGATGCACTCACGGCCTTCGCTTTGCGGCTTTTGTTCCCAGATATTGGCTGAGAACAGGCGGAATGGAGAGACAACTGCAGGGAAAATTACCGTCAGAATATTCGCCGATTTTAAGATTCTTGGGGGATTAATGCTCTTTTCTGAGAAAGTACACTACTGGCCATTAAAATTGCTACACCACGAAGATGACGTGCTACAGACGCGAAATTTAACCGACAGGAAGAAGATGCTGTGATATGCAAATTATTAGCTTTTCAGAGCATTCACACAAGACTGGCGGCGGTGGCAACACCTGCAACATGCTGACATGAGGAGAGTTTCCAACCGATTTCTCATACACGAACAGCAGTTGACCGGGGTTGCCTGGTGAAACAAAGTTGTGATGCCTCGTGTAAGGAGGAGAAATGCGTACCATCACGTTTTCGACTTTGATAAATGTCGGACTGTAGGCCATCGCGAAGACGATTTATCGTATCGCGACATTGCTGCTCGCGTAGGTTGAGATCCAATGACTGTTAACAGAATATGGAATCGGTGGGTTCAGGAGGGTAATAGGGAATGCCGTGCTGGATCCCAACGGCCTCGTATCACTACGAGTCGAGATGACAGGCATCTTATCCGAATAGCTGTAACGGATCGTGCAGCCACGTCTCTATCCCTGAGTCAACAGATGGGGACGTTTGCAAGACAACAACCATCTGAACGAACAGTTCGACGACGTTTGCAGCAGCATGGAATATCAACTCGGAGACTATGGCTGCGGTTACCCTTGACGCTGCATCACAGACAGGAGCGCCTGCGATGGTGCATTCAACGATGAACCTGGGTGTACGAATTTCAAAACGATATTATTTTTTGACGAATCCAGGTTCTGTTTACAGTATCATGATGGTCGCATCCGTGTTTGAGACATCGCTGCGTGATGGTATGGGGTGCCACTGGTTAGACGTCTCGGTCACCTCTTGTTCGCATTGACGGCACTTAGAACAATGGACGTTACATTTCAGATGTGTTACGACCCGTGGCATTTCCCTTCATTCGATCCCTGCGAAACCCAACATTTCAGCAGGAGAATGCATGACTGCATGTTGCAGGTCCTGAACGGGCCTTCCTGGATACAGAATATGTTCGACTGCTGCCCTGGCCAGCACATTCTCCAGATCTCTCACCAACTGAAAACGTCAGGTCAATGGTGGCCGAGCAACTGGCTCCTCACAATACGCCAGTCACTACTCTTGATGAACTGTGATCATCGTGTTGAAGCTGCATTGGCAGCTGTACCTGTACACGCCATCCGAGCTTTGTTTCACTCAGTTCCCTGGCGTATGAAGGCCGTAATCACAGCCAGAGGTTGTTGTTATGGGTACTGATTTCTCGGGATCTATGCACCAAAACTGCGTGAAAATGTAATCACATGTCAGTTCCAGTATAATGAATTTTTCCAATGAATACACGTTTATCATCAGCATTTCTTCTCGGTGTAGCAATTTTAATGGCCACTGGTGTAATATGTGTAGGTCGAAGACAGCTGTTGATTAGAGCCAACTGATTCTTACAATTTGGCGTTGGCTTGTAGATACCAAATATATTTAATTAGAATGAATTTACTTTTCAAGACACTGTTTCTACACACATCAAATAAAGTTTTGCATCACCTGGGTTCCGAGAGTTCCGAAACCTGTAAAGAAATTTAAAATAGAGATCAACATAAACATTATTTCCGCCATTTTTATTGCTCCTGAAAAGCACACATTGCATGTTGTGCCAGCACACAGCGATAACTTCAGAGGTGGTGGTCCAGATTGCTGTACACACCGGTAGCTCTAAAACCCAGTAGCACGTCCTCTTGCTTTGACGCATGCCTGTATTCCTCGTGGCATACTACCCACAACTTCATCGAGGCACTGTTGGTCCAGATTATCCCACTGAACGGTGATTCGGCGAAGATCCCTCGCAGTGTTTGATGGGTCATGTTGTCGATAAGCAGCCCAGGCCTGTTCAATGGGGTTCAAGTATGGAGAAAATGCTGGCCACACTAGTCGAGCGTTGTCATTATGCTGAAGGAAGTCACTCATAAGATGTGCACGATGGTGGCGCCAACTGTCGTCCATGAAGACGAATGCGTCGCCAATATGCTGACGATATGGCTGCACTAGCGGTCAGAGAATGGCATTCACGTATCTTACAGCCGTTTCAGCGTCTTCCGTGACCACCAGCGGCGTGTGTCAGTCCCACATAATGCCACCCCAAAACGGCGGGGAACCTTCACCTTGCTGCACTCGATGTACAGTGTGTCCATAGCGTTTAGCCTGACCGGGTTGCCTCCAAACACGTCTCCGACGATTGTCTGGTTGACGGGAAATGCGACACTCACCCGTAAAGAGAACATAATTCCAATCCTTAGCGGTCCATTCGGCATGTTACTAGGCCCATCTGTACCGCCTTGCATGCTGAAGTGGTTGACATTTGGACCTCGTCATGGACGTCGGAAGTGAAGTTGCGCATCATGCAGGCGACTGCGCGCAGTTTGTGTCGTAACACGACGTCCTGTGGCTGCACGAAAAAGTTATTCCACATGGTGGCGTTGTAAGTAGGCTGTATAGGTTTTTTTTATTGGTAACGCCACGTAGCGCTCTGTATGAAAATCACTGGCTGTGCTGTGTGCAGTCTGTAGCTGGTTTGCATTGTTGTAATATTCGCTATTGTAGTGTTGGGCAGTTGGCTGTTGTAAGCGCGTAGCGTTGCGCAGTTGGAGGTGAGCCGCCAGCAGTGGTGGATGTGGGGAGTGAGATGGCAGAGTTTTGAGAGCGGATGATCTGGACAGAGACAGTAAATTGGTAATATAGGATATCATTGACTGATATAGATATTATGACTTTTAAACACTATTAAGGTAAATACATTGTTTGTTGTGAATCTTCAGGTTTTTGCGGCGCAAAGACTGCTCCATTAAGTTTCGGGAATGCAGCCGCATGTATTCAGCTTCTTCTTCTAATATTTCGGCTGTATACCTTTCAGCCATCTTCAGAGAGAGCCGTACGACAGACACTCCAGCGCTCGCTCCATCCTTTTAAACTCGCGGACTGCGCCACTGCGCATGCGGCCACAGATAAACAAGGCGTATAAAATCGTAAACTGAATTTGTCCACGGATGTAATTCAGAAGTCCTGCAATTTGTCCTCGCCATGGGGCCACATGGGCTCCTACAACCCAGTAAATCGGCTGTGGCAGAGCATTGTATTGATTCTGGTCACTCTATGGTATATGAAAATGTCGAAATTCTGACTTCTGTTTCATCTTTCTGGGACTCCGTAGTAAAAGAGGCCATTGAAATTCGCTTGACGAAGAATTTAATTAATAGAGACAGCGGTTTCACATTAGATAAATCATGGAATCCGGCACTGTCAATATTGAACTTAGAAAGACGTCGCTACAGTTCAGCTCCCAGTAATACATCGACCTCCCAGCATGGATCGAATGCGCAGTCACAGACGTAACTCATGCATATTGTACGTCTTTGCCGCCAATCAACATCACTGGAGCCTTGTTTATCTGTGGCCGCATGCGCAGTGGCGTGGTCCGCGAGTTTAAAACGATGGAGCGAGCGCTGGAGCGTCAGTCCTACGGCTCTCTCTGAAGATGGCTGAAAGGTATACAGCCGAAATATTAGAAGAAGAAGCTGAATACATGCTGCTGCATTCCCGAAACTTAATGGAACATTGTTTGTTCTCTATCAAAATCTTTCATTTGCTAACTATGCCTATCAGTAGTTAGTGCCTTCAGTAGTTTGAATCTTTTATTTAGCTGGCAGTATTGGCGCTCGCTGTTTTGCAGTAGTTTGAGTAACGAAGATTTTTGTGAGGTAAGTGATTTGTGAAAGGTATAGGTTATTGTTGGTCAGGGCCATTCTTTTGTTGGGATTTTTAAAAGTCAGATTGCGTTGCGCTAAAAATATTGTGTGTCAGTTTAGTGTTGCTCAGAATAGGGAAAGAGCGAAATGTCTGAGTCCGTTCAGTTCTGCTCAGCTGTTTGAAAATCAAATAATCTAAGAGGTTTATCAGCGCAGGAATTCATAAATTTTTCTGAGGGGACGTTTCATATGTCGACCCTTAGCCGAGGGTACCTCACTGGAATCTTCTGATTTCTTCTTGTAGTTTGTGTAATTAGTGTAGCTTTTGTTTATTGCTAGCGTGTAATTGTAGAGAGAATCTCCTTTGTAGTTGCAGTCTTTCATTGTTGTACAGTAAAAAAGTTGTGGCATGCATGTAGATTTGCACCAAGTGTTTCGCAGCTGCGCTTGGAATTAACTAGATATTATTTTCAGTGTTATGTTAATGTGTTCTCTTATATTTGCTTTTCAAATTGTGCTTTTCTGTGTTATCGTATGAAATATTGTGACAATTAAGACATGTGAAAAACATAATACTAGACTTCAAAGTAAACTAAGAAATGACAGTGAAGACAAAAGCAGTATGTAAGCGCCACCGTGTAATGAATTAACTAATGTTCAACATAGTAATTTGGTAATTGTGCATAGGGAAATAGAGCGGACGGGAAACAATGGTGTAGACAGTGAAACAAGTACTGAACAGGGAAGCATTATCGATCGATCGGTCGGCAACAGCTCACCTCAGGAATCTGAAATGACAGAACACAATATTGCAAATACTGTAGACTCAGGTTTTGGGTCCTCACCGTTTTCTCAAATGAGTCAAGACACATTTTCTGCTTGTCAAAATGTGAATGTTGCCGGTGAAAATGCATTGCCAAAAAGCATAGAGAAACAGATTCCAGACACTAATACATTATTATTGCAATAAATGCAACAAATGGAACAAAATCAGAGACAAACACAGCAAAAGCTTCAAAAGTTAGACACAATGGAACAAAATCTGCGGAAGTTAGACACCACGCTTGAACAAACACGTGAAGATTTAACTACTGAGTTACATAACATTGAAACGAAAAGTCAAAAAGTCTGTAATGACGCAATAACAAAAATCAGTGAACATTTTCTACCTATTTTTTCGCGGCATGAAAATGCATTACAGAATCACGAAGCAGGCATAAAAGAACCGCAAACTATCGTTCATGAAAATCACGACACCTTGCAAGCTAAATTTGACTCAGTTGCACCTACCGATTCGGTTACGCAACTTGCAAAAACTCAGGAAAACTTAAAGGACACAGTAGATACGATTTCAACACAAATGGACACTCTGAAACTTGGTTCAGAAAAACACACTGAGGAAATCGGTTCACTATCGGAGAAAGTAGCCGAACTTTCGCATCAGTCCACTAACTTATCTACAAAGGTAGATGATGATCTGAATGACACAAGACCTGTAGCCTTCACTGACACAGATGAGTATGAAGAAATCAGAAAATTCAAACAAAGTCAAAATCAAATCAGTACGCAACACCAAAGAGAAATCCGGGAAGTACAAGATCAGTTGACACAGGTGATACTCGTACAAGAATTACATATCTCAGAAGACACTCGCGCTCCAATACGGGAAGAGGGACATAGAAATACGGAACGGCCACGAAATAATAACACAGGGCACTTCGGAAGTTATGAAAGAAATTGGCAAGGTACTCCAAATTTTGAGATAGAAGAGCCGAAACGAAGTAACAATGACCGATTTGCGAATCGCCGACATGATGATTTTGACTATAAGCTGTTTATTACTACACGTAATTTCAAAACATTTAAGAATTCCGGCAACGACGTTCATCCACAAGCGTGGCTTCATCAATTCTCTCGTTGTTTTCCTCCCAACTGGTCATTAGAGCACAGATTAGAAATTATGTGTGGCTATTTAGAGAATGAACCAGCTGAATGAATGCGATCTGTCATTCACGGTTATGACAGTGAAGGAGAATTTTATCATGCCTTCCTCTCAGCATATTGGTCTCAAGCTACACAAGACCGAGTAAAACATAGCATCATAATGATGAAACATTTCGAACAATCTGAATTTTCAGCCTTGTCAAATATTTCGAAGACATGTTACATAATAATCAGTATCTTTCAAACACATACAGCCCCTCAGAACTCATCGGCATTTGCTTCATCAAATTGCCTGAACATTTACGACATATTACTTTGGCCGGACGTTACAAAGACGACATTGAAACTTTTCAGAGACTGTTACAAGAATTGGAAATTGAAACTGACAATCGCGGAACGCGAAAACAGGAGTACAACAATTACAGGTCACATCCGTCACAATTCCGCGATGACAGAAATAATAACTGGACACGACGAGGCTATTATTGCAACGTAAATCGTGACCAAAACAGACACCACCCGTATGACAACCGTCGGCACAGTAGTAGGAATTACAGGGAAAGATCACCTCTCCGCGGTAATGACTATCACAGAGATAGTCAGAGAAACGTACAATATGGAAACCAAAATAATTATTATCAAGGGAGACAGAATAACGTCAGACGCAACAGTCCACCGTGCAGTTACGATTCCGGGAGAAATTCTTCACCACATGACGGACAAAAAAGAAACTATGTAAACTACCGACAAAACGACAGGCCTGAATTTCATCAGAACTGGCGGGATTCAAACAGGGCAGGGCCCTCTCGACAAGGTGAATTTGTAGAAATTAGATCTCCAAATCCCAATAATGACGCGCACCAACAAAGAAACAATAGGCAATGACTCACGCCACTGGCAGCCACAAAACGTACTTATGAAGCTGACGACATAGCTGCCGTGGCTAGTAATTATGTAAAAATGTAAGATATTAGGGACATCTTACTCCATGAACACGACGTAAAACATAACAACATTGCATATCCTGTGATTCACATTACAGTAAAATTTACGGCAGTACTTGACTCTGGCAGTCCCATTTCAGTACTTAGTGAAACAGCCTTTAGCAAATGCAGCAAATCGAACGATTGCCCCACACTTCCGTTACGTAAGATTAAATTACAAGGTGCAATCGTTGGAAAAAGTGTAGATGTACGCCAACAAACCAACTTAGAATTCTTTTGTCAAAACCTCAGCTTCTCTATGAACTTTCTTATTGTTCCATTATTGTCGACGGAAATTATATTGGGAGTAGACTTTTTGAATGAATACATAGCAATCTTAACCTTTCACGATCCTGAAATAAGTTTATAGAAAGAAGGTAAGTCAATAGCTTTGAAATATGAAGATTGACTCTCAAACCACGACGAGGAAATTAATCGGCTTTACCTCCTGTTAGACAACAGTTCGGAATTTTCGACGGAGCGTGACACTAACAGTCACTCTGCAAGGAGTGACAGGGATGATATCGACGGCGTATTTAATACTAATGAGTTAATTCAGAATAAAATTCAAACAATTGAGAATTGTAATGACACTGATAGGCAGGACCTTTTTGAGATTTTACAAGCACATTCCACAGTTTTTACTCACAAAACAGGAACAATCAAGGGATTTCAATACCAATTTCGTGTTCGTGAGCATACGTAATTCCGGCATATTATATGGACCGTGTTAGAACTGAAATACAATCTATGGTTGACGAGAGCATTACTGAGCCTGCAGTTAGCTCATACAACAATCCATTACAAGTTGTAGAGAAGAACAATGGATCGATCAGGCTTGTCTTGGATTAGAGACCAATCAATACTATCATCAATCCTGAAACAGACAGGCCGCAAACATTGGAAGAACATCTTCAAAATTTTAATGGTGTAAAATTGATGTCTTCTATTGATCTCAGATCCAGCTTTTATCAGATCGAACTTATCCAGAATGTAGAAAATACACAGCTTTTCTTTGTTTCGGCGTTTGTTATCAGTTTCGGAAACTTCCTTTTGGTTTGAACATTTCTTCGGCAGCATTCATTTGCGAGCTAAATTCCATATTACCTGGGTTCTTAAAACGTCACATCTCCTCATATGTGGACGATATTCTAATAGCAGAAGCTTCATGGGAAGAACATAATCGCATCCTCAACAGTTTGTTACGTATTTTTGCAGAATCTGGAATTACAGTTAACTTGGAAAAGTCTGAATTCGGTAGGTCAAAGGTGAGATTTTTGGGACATATTCTTTCTTCTGAAGGCATTTAGCCGGATCCTGAAAAGTTAGAAGCAATCAGAGCCATTCCAGTTCCATCCACAAAAAGACAAGTCCGCAGTTTTCTCGGTCTCGTAAATTTTTACCGTCGTTTTTTGAATATGCTAATTTTAGTTACCCCAAAACTTTGTTCTCTGACGGGAAAAAATACTATTTGGAACTGGGACGAACAAGCACAATTGGAATTCAATTCTTTGAAAGAATCGCTACTTAATGCGCTAATACTAGCTCATCCAGATCTGTCACAAGATTTCTGCCTTTGCACGGATTCTACTAACGTCGGCCTTGGTGCCCATTTATTTCAAGAAGCCACAGAAAATGACACTACTGTTCAGAAAACCATTGCTTTTACTAGCCGAGTGTTAACAAAATCTGAAAAAATTATTCCATTACTGAATTCGAAGCTTTAGCTATCGTTTGGGCATTTAAGAAATTCCGTTTCTTTCTTTCTGGTAAGCACGTAAATGTATACAGTTATCATCGTGCATTACAATTTCTTATGTCTTCAAAATTAAATCATGACAGGTTAAAGCGTTGGGCATTGTTTCAGCAAGAATTCCACTTCACAATAGTCTACATTCCCGGAAAGGAGAACATTGTTGGGGACGCACTGTCACGCGCACCGACTGGGCTTGAGAAAAGTAACACAGAAGGCAACCTCGAGAAAAATTTCAGTATTCTTTACATTCAGAAAGTCGCCTTTGAACACTTCATTACAACACCTTTAAAGGACATTGCTCATGAACAAGATAAAGATCCGATTTGGAAAGACTTCAAAAGTAAATGGCATGAAAAGTTACACACTCAGATTCAGAATTACTATCGGGTTAGAGACAACACACTCTTCAAACGCTGCACTGTTGATGACAAGCTATGGGTACTTTGCATTCCAGACGATTTTGTTGATAAGCTCATTTGGTACATTCATTTCAGCTACGCACATTTTGGTCCACGAAAATGTTACCATATTCTTCGAACGAATTGTTATTTTAACAATATGGAAAAGAGAATTCGAAGAGTCTTGTGTATTTGTAAACTTTGTCAAAAAGCTAAACCATCTACTATCTCACATCGTGCTCCGTTGTTTCCTATCATTCCTTCTAAAGTAAATGAATTTGCTGCTGTTGAGCTCTTGGGTCCACTCGTCGGAACGTCGAATGGATTTTCGTACGTTCTATTCGTTGTTGAACTTACTTCAAAATTTGATTCTTTCACTCCGTTACGTAAAGTCACTGGACAGCCTGTATGCAACGCCACTGTTAAAAATTTCTTACATGAAGTTGGACACGTTAATAAAGCCATTTCAGATAACGGACCGCAATTTAGATCTGCTGTTTGGTCACGCATGCTACCGAATCATAAAATCAAACCTGTTTTTTATTTCATTCTACTCACCACACTGTACCCAGTCTGACGGATTATGAAAGAAATCAATTAGCTTTGCAGACTTTATTGTTACAGAAAGCATCAGCATTGGGACAGATATTTACACTTATTTCAAAACGTGCTGAATGATATGCCTCATAACTCCACTGCTTTGCCACCAATTCTTCTACTGAAGAATGAAGAACCACCAAACAGAATCAGAGAGCTTGTACCTTTTCCGAATACACGTAAACTTCGACACAAAGACAAAATTAATTTGGCTATTAAAAATATAAATTCTGCTGCAGACAAAAAGAGAAAGCTACACGGTAAAGCAAATGCAAAGAAACCGTATATTGGTCAGAAAGTTTTCATTAAATCTAATTCATTGTCACATAAGAAGAAACACTTGAGTCACAAATTCTTTCTGAGTTACAATGGACCATACAGAATCCGACGTATACAACATGATAATTGCATTGAAGTTGAAACTCTGCGTACTAGGAAGAGTAAAGGTTTACACCACATTTCACACGTAAAACCGATTATTGAGCGATAATCTGCTTTTTAACTTAGTCTTTACTATAAAATTTTTCACTTCACGTTACTAGTATGCTTTATCAGACTTAGAATCTGTTGACATGCAACAATGTTTGAAGTTAAATATCCAGTCAAGAACCAAGAGAACTTATTTAAACAGAAATTATGAATGCATTGTTATAGTGAACAGACGATACAGTGTTGTTATTGTACATTCTTGCTTGTTAGTTGCACGATTACGTAACGAATATACGTCTTACATACTTAGAACATATACTGCTAATGAGATCTTAATGCAACATTTTGGTTTACTTGATAAGATACTGTTTATTTGAAGTAAATTCAGTGAGATTAAAGATGACTTAGTATTTGGTTTCTTTGATAGCTCCACGATTGTATCACGACGCTACTAATACGTGACACAATTTACATGGTTACTTTTGCGGTGTATCTGTTTTGCATCTGCACAGTTTTTCTGTATTATTCAGGAGAGCAAAACATGTTTTATTAGTAACTTTTGTGGTATAGCTACAGTGAGACAGCCTTTTCCGTAGCACAACAATACGTTGCAGCACATTACTTTCTTCATCACGGCTATAAGCGTAATAACTAAGATATCTGTATGCAAAGCATTTCACTTTTGTTTATGATGAGGTGAGTACATTGACTTCGGAAGAACTTTGCTTACAGAGAGTGATAACTACGACACTTCCACAGAATTATCTTACAGCAAGACGCACATTTAGCGGTACAGGACACGCATTTGAGTGATTAATTTTGTACATAAAACATTTATTTTTAAAGATTTTTGAATCACAAACATACAAAGAAAGTTTTCGGTGATAAATTTCATTCGATTGCTGTAATTTGTAACACCCGAGGGTGTAATTACATTAATCCTCAGGGGGGGCACACGCCTACTTTGTGTACCATGTGTTTGGCAAGCACAAGGAGCCCTAGCTAATATGGTATTTGCTTTTACAACTGTACACATCGGTACCATATTTCTCTAATACATAAATTACACAGCTATCTAATCATTTAACTGAGAGAGACAAACATTTATTTCACTACATCAGTGACAGATGTTTACGTAATTACACAATTGGATATCTTCACACTTATGATATCGTATTTTGTCTGTACTTTGTGAACTGTTCATAATGGGGTCATGATTTTTAAAGTACGTTTGAGGTAGATGACACTACTGAAATGAGCAGAGAATTTTTTTTAGGTTTTGAAATTATTGCAGAAAGCTACGACGTTTTTGAGATTTGGCTGAGGTTTTATGGTGTTATTATTATGGCGATGGTGTGTATGATGCTTTTGAGGTATATTTATGATCAATGAGATGATGCTATATGGGGAATCTGATTATGCTATGTATTTATTATGATGAAATATTGAAGACGTGTTGATGAATATGAATATGTACATGTGTAATTAGATAAGAAATAAGGAGTACTGGTTAGGGACTCTGATTTATGAAAAGGATGTTGGAAACGAAGAATCGTACTTTAAGAGTTATGAAATGTGTGTACATACGTGAATGTTAGTTACCACAATGCTGACAAAACTTTTTTGTCACTGTTATATATGATATTTTGTTTCTACGCACTTCTAATGTAAACTCCTAACCTTTGAATTTTTTTTATTTTTTATGAGACTCTCGCTGTAGTGGAAATTGCTGCCGTAAATATTTCACTAAAGAAGGTAGGTGACCTTGATGTAATGTGTTGTGGAGACCCATCTGAGCGATAGTGACCCAGAAAAAAAGCCATTAGTGTGTGCCTTTCAGAGGCACAGGTGGAGAAAAAAGGAGGCCAATATCTTCGCTATTGACATTTCTTTGTAGAAAGCATCGCAAATACGACACGCTCAAACTTGACAACATATGATTACACTGTGGAGCTCTTGATTTATGATATTTACTAAAATGCCTAATGAAATGATGAGAAACATTTTACATCTATTGTCTTTCTAGTTGAGAGATTTTTTTTTTTGCTTTGGAGGCGCCATTTGTCTAGTGAATGACATTTCATATGTTGCTTTATGTATATATTTGCCCATTTCGTTTAATATCTAGTTTCTAGCTGCACTGCAGCCTTGGTTAAATTAAAATTTAATAGATGTACTAATATAAATATTTTCTGGCTACAGATCCAGTAAATAATAGTTTTGAGATATACTTCCAAAAAAATGAGGGAGCACAAAAAGACATTTCCCTTCACAGGAACTGCATACATAATTTTCTTTTCAAGTACTTGGTAATTTAATTTGTAGAATAAGTTGTGGTGCACCATTTAATTACATAGACATTAAGATGTGAATAGACATTTCCCTTATCTGCATTGTTGTCTTTTGTGTACTATTTTTTCTGCTTGAGCTTTGTCATGTTTAGATAGTAATTATTGCATTTGCTGCTGCTGTTTGCCAGGCATTGCGCTACTAAATTTCACTTTGTATTACTCTGTTAAGCCAGTTTTACATTTGATTTATTTTTCTTGCTGCTGCACATTGGCTCATATTAATTGTAATGTTGCATTTGCTTTGCTAATTTAGATATACTGCTGCTTGCTTTGCCAATTTCCATTTTTTGTCACTGCTGTTTGTGTTCTACATCTACATCTACATCTATACTCCGCGAGCCACCTTACGGTGTGTGGCGGAGGGTACTTATTGTACCACTATCTGATCCCCCCCTTCCCTGTTCCATTCACGAATTGTGCGTGGGAAGAACGACTGCTTGTAAGTCTCCGTATTTGCTCTAATTTCTCGGATCTTTTCGTTGTGATCATTACGCGAGATATATGTGGGCGGTAGTAATATGTTGCCCATCTCTTCCCGGAATGTGCTCTCTCGTAATTTCGATAATAAACCTCTCCGTATTGCGTAACGCCTTTCTTGAAGTGTCCGCCACTGGAGCTTGTTCAGCATCTCCGTAACGCTGTCGCGCTGACTAAATGTCCCCATGACGAATCGCGCTGCTTTTCGCTGGATCATGTCTATCTCTTCTATTAATCCAACCTGGTAAGGGTCCCATACTGATGAGCAATACTCAAGAATCGGACGAACAAGCGTTTTGTAAGCTACTTCTTTCGTCGATGAGTCACATTTTCTTTGAATTCTTCCTATGAATCTCAACCTGGCGCCTGCTTTTCCCGCTATTTGTTTTATGTGATCATTCCACTTCAGATCGCACCGGATAGTAACTCCTAAGTATTTTACGGTCGTTACCGCTTCCAGTGATTTACCACCTATGGCATAATCGTACTGGAATGGATTTCTGCCCCTATGTATGCGCATTATATTACATTTATCTACGTTTAGGGAAAGCTGCCAGCTGTCGCACCATGCATTAATCCTCTGCAGGTCCTCCTGGAGTACGTACGAGTCTTCTGATGTTGCTACTTTCTTGTAGACAACCGTGTCATCTGCAAATAGCCTCACGGAGCTACCGATGTTGTCAACTAAGTCATTTATGTATATTGTAAACAATAAAGGTCCTATCACGCTTCCCTGCGGTACTCCCGAAATTACCTCTACATCTGCAGATTTTGAACCGTTAAGAATGACATTTTGTGTTCTTTCTTCTAGGAAATCCTGAATCCAATCACAAACCTGGGCCGATAATCCGTAAGCTCGTATTTTTTTCACTAAACGTAAGTGCGGAACCGTATCAAATGCCTTCCTGAAGTCCAGGAATACGGCATCAATCTGCTCGCCAGTGTCTACGGCACTGTGAATTTCTTGGGCAAATAGGGCGAGCTGAGTTTCACATGATCTCTGTTTGCGGAATCCATGTTGGTTATGATGAAGGACATTTGTATTATCTAAGAATGTCATAATACGAGAACACAAAACATGTTCCATTATTCTACAACAGATTGACGTAAGCGAAATAGGCCTATAATTATTCGCATCTGATTTATGACCCTTCTTGAAAATGGGAACGACCTGCGCTTTCTTCCAGTCGCTAGGTACTTTACGTTCTTCCAGCGATCTACGATAAATTGCTGATAGAAAGGGGGCAAGTTCTTTAGCATAATCACTGTAGAATCTTAAGGGTATCTCGTCTGGTCCGGATGCTTTTCCGCTACTAAGTGATAGCAGTTGTTTTTCAATTCCGATATCGTTTATTTCAATATTTTCCATTTTGGCGTCCGTGCGACGGCTGAAGTCAGGGACCGTGTTACGATTTTCCGCAGTGAAACAGTTTCGGAACACTGAATTCAGTATTTCTGCCTTTCTTCGGTCGTCCTCTGTTTCGGTGCCATCGTGGTCAACGAGTGACTGAATAGGGGATTTAGATCCGCTTACCGATTTTCATATGACCAAAACTTTTTAGGGTTCTTGTTTAGATTGTTTGCCAATGTTTTATGTTCGAATTCGTTGAATGCTTCTCTCATTGCTCTCTTTACGCTCTTTTTCGCTTCGTTCAGCTTTTCCTTATCAGCTATGATTCGACTACTCTTAAACCTATGATGAAGCTTTCTTTGTTTCCGTAGTACCTTTCGTACATGATTGTTATACCACGGTGGATCTTTCCCCTCGCTTTGGACCTTAGTCGGTACGAACTTATCTAAGGCGTACTGGACGATGTTTCTGAATTTTTTCCATTTTTGTTCCACATCCTCTTCCTCAGAAATGAACGTTTGATGGTGGTCACTCAGATATTCTGCGATTTGTGCCCTATCACTCTTGTTAAGCAACTATATTTTCCTTCCTTTCTTGGCATTTCTTATTACACTTGTAGTCATTGATGCAACCACTGACTTATGATCACTGATACCCTCTTCCACATTCACGGAGTCGAAAAGATCCGGTCTATTTGTTGCTACGAGGTCTAAAACGTTAGCTTCACGAGTTGGTTCTCTAACTATCTGCTCGAAGTAATTCTCGGACAAGGCAGTCAGGATAATGTCACAAGAGTCTCTGTCCCTGGCTCCAGTTCTGATTGTGTGACTATCCCATTCTATACCTGGTAGATTGAAGTCTCCCCCTATTACAATAGTATGATCACGAAACTTCTTCACGACGTTCTGCAGGTTCTCTCTGAGGCGCTCAACTACTACGGTTGCTGATGCAGGTGGTCTATAGAAGCATCCGACTATCATATCTGACCCATCTTTGATACTTAACTTAACCCAGATTATTTCACATTCGCATTCGCTAATAACTTCACTGGATATTATTGAATTCTTTACTGCTATAAATACTCCTCCACTATTGGCGTTTATCCTATCCTTGCGGTATATATTCCATTCTGTGTCTAGGATTTCGTTACGGTTCACTTCCGGTTTTAACCAACTTTCCGTTCCTAATACTATATGCGCACTATATCCTTCAATAAGAGATACTAATTCAGGAACCTTGCCCTGGATACTCCTGCAGTTTACCAATATTACGTTGACTTTTCCTGTTTTTGGTCTCTGAGGACGGACGTTCTTTATCAACGATGATAATGTCCTCTCTGGTAAGCCGTCAGGTATTTTATCGTTTCGCCCAAGGGGGGGTCCCTCTAATCTAAAAAACCCCCGTGTGCACGCCACACGCACTCTGCTACCCTAGTAGCTGCTTCCGGTGTGTAGTGCACGCCTGACCTGTCTAGGGGGGCCCTACAGTTCTCCACCCAATAACGGAGGTCGATGAATTTGCAACCATTATAGTCGCAGAGTCCTCTGAGCCTCTGGTTTAGACCCTCCACACGGCTCCAAACCAGAGGACCGCGATCGACTCTGGGCACTATGCTGCAGATATTAAGCTCAGCTTGCACTCCACGTGCGATGCTGGTTGTCTTCACCAAATCAGCCAGCCGCCGGAAGGAACCAAGGATGGCCTCAGAACCCAAGCGGCAGGCGTCATTCGTTCCGACATGTGCTACTATCTGCAGCCGGTCACACCCAGTGCGTTCAATAGCTGCCGGAAGGGCCTCCTCCACATTACGGACGAGACCCCCCGGCAAGCACACCGAGTGCACACTGGCATTCTTCCCCGACCTACCCGCTATTTTCCTGAGGGGCTCCATAACCCGCCTAACGTTGGAGCTCCCTATAACTAATAGGCCCGCCCTCTGTGACTGTCGGGACCTTGCCGGAGAATCGGCCACTGGCCCAACAGGCGAGGCATCCTGTGGTGGCTCGGAAACGATGTCATCACCACTAGGAAGCACCCCGTACCTGTTGGAAAGGGGTAAGGCAGCTGCCACGCGGCCAGATCCCACCTTCGTCTTTCGGCCAGGCACGCGCGAGCCCACCACTGTCCGCCATTCACCCTGGAGTGATGGCTGACCGGTAAGATGCTCACTGCCGGAAGACGCAGCGACATCAGGGGTTCCATGTGATTCCAAGGCCACCGAAGTAGGCATAGGTCTCACCACAGTTGCCCCAACGCCACTACGAGCCGACGCCTGCGCCTCGAGCTCGATGAGCCTAACTGACAAAGCCTCCACCTGCCCCCGAAGAGTGGCCAATTCTCCTTGCGTCCGCTCACAACAACCACAGTCCCTACACATGACTATGTTTACCCTACTCTATACGGTGACAAAATCCCAAGATAATCTTCTGATGAGGTACTTTGATAATCAAGAAACACTCACTGAAATACGAGACGCGAAAACTACGCTAGGTTTTCCCAGAAAAACTATTTAAAAGCTAAGCGCAGCAAATAAGTACAAAAACGCTTTATACAAACAGTACTCGCTGCTGCTGATGCTCTTTCTCTGGCTGTCACAAGACAACTGCTGATTCAAGTGTTAATTTGTTATGTGTTGCTGCATTGCCTTGTCCCTTAGTTTATGCATCTGAGCTCAGTAGATTTAAGTTAGCTTAAGAGGGGGAAGACTATATCAGAGAATGAGTTGTGATGGATTGGAAGAAATGCATTGAGAGGTTTTACAAAAAAAGTACAGAAAGCAGGTATAGATAGCACTTTTTGAAATAATGAAGAACGAAGGGAGATCTCCAAGAAGTAAAGAAAGTTTTGTTTGCAAGATACTGCAGTAAAACAAACCCTGTCCTTTCCTATCCTGTTATTCTGCTATGTGTTTGTGTACTCTTGTATATTTGTGGTTTTTCCTGTATTTATGTGTTTGGCTGATACGAGATTTGTTGTAGAATCTTCCTAATAATATGTTATTTTCTTTGTAAAGATATTTAGACATTATTTATTCTGTTCTGTTTTAATGCTCGTGTGTGAAGTTGATGTTTCAAAAGCTATTGTGATCTTTTATGTACTTATATCATAATTCCTGTAACACTGGTGTATATATTTATTTACATTCTTTTGTAAAGCCTGTGTTGCTACAAATGTTATCTGTACTGTTATGTTCTTTAATGATGTATTTTGTACCTTTGTAATAATATTCTTATGTTGTAAATTTATAATTGTATAGACACCAGTTCTTCAAATTATGTTTCACTTCAGTGCACACGTTTCTGTTGGGCATAATATATGCACAGTATGTGAGAAGTTGAGACTGTTAGTGCTTGCACGTGTGCTAATAATTCAGCAAGGGACTCGTTAACAGCATTGCTGGTTCTAAGGACAATTCAAAAACTTTGTGAGTGGACAAGTGGTGGTTATGGACTTGCTATATTATCCGCAACGCTCTTCAATGGTGACTGTACACCTGCACAGTCACAACAGATGGTTGCTGGCCATCTCTGCAAGGACTATAGTGGGTCTGCATCTTTAATGACTCACCAATACCATTATTTCTACAAGGAGTACAGTGGGTCTGCGCCTCTGGTGGCCCACCAATACCACAATCTCTACCAGGATTACAGTGGGTCTGCTCTGTGATGACCTACCTACCAATATTCTTCAAAACTTCGACTGACGCTTCAGTGGTTTGCTCTGTTGTGGCCCATTACCTGCCTGCATGTCAAGAGTCAGCACTGTCTTCTCATTGGAAGGACAACAGTACTTCTTCAAGACTGCATGGAAATCCACTACTTCCATGTTCATTTACTTTCACTGCTCAGACATTGAGAAAAAAAATCACTGCAATTTTACTGTTATGAATGATCAGGACCTTCTTTAGGGACTGTGAGAAAATTTTAGCTTTTGACCAACATTGTATCGATAAGTGTGTGCATTTGATTTCTTTATTATTGTAATTATGACAATTTTTTTTCAAATCTGTATTGGCCAGTGCCCAAAACAATTTGTAAAATTTTTTGTGGGGAGCATTGGGGCTATGTAAGTAGGCTGTACAGGTTTTTTTATTGGTAACGCCACGTAGCGCTCTGTATGAAAATCACTGGCTCTGTTGTGTGCAGTCTGTGGCTGGTTTGCATTGTTGTAATATTCGCTATTGTAGTGTTGGGCAGTTGGCTGTTAACAGCGCGTAGCGTTGCGCAGTTGGAGGTGAGCCGCCAGCAGTGGTGGATGTGGGTAGTGAGATAGCGGAATTTTGAGAGCGGATGATCTGGACAGAGACAGAAAATTTGTAATATTGGATATCATGGACTGATATAGATATTATGACTTTTGGACACTATTAAGGTAAATACATTGATTGTTCTCTACCAAAATCTTTCATTTGCTAACTATGCCTATCAGTAGTTAGTGCCTTCAGTAGTTCGAATCTTTTATTTAGCTGGCAGTATTGGCGCTAGCTGTATTGCAGTAGTTTGAGTAACGAAGATTTTTATGAGGTAAGTGATTTGTGAAAGGTATAGGTTATTGTTAGTCAGGGCCATTCTTTTGTAGGGATTATTAAAAGTCAGATTGCATTGCGCTAAAAATGTTGTGTGTCAGTTTAGTGTTGCTCAGAATAGGGAAAGAGCGAAATGTCTCAGTCCGTTTAGTTCTGCTCATCTGCTTGAAAATGAAATAATGTAAGAGGTTTATAAGCACAGTAATTCATAAATTTTTCTAAGGGGACGTTTTGGCTCTGCTGTCAGGGTTCCTCCGAGCCATAATCCGTAGGTAGCCTTCATCCACTGCAGTAGTAGTCCTTGGGCGGCCTCAGTGAGGCTTGTCATCGACAGTTGCTGTCGCTCTGTATCTTTTCCATGTCCGAGCAATATCGCTTTTGTTCAATCCGAGACATCTGGACACTTTCGTTGTTGATAGTCTTTCCTGGCACAAAGTAACAATGCCGACACGATCCAACCGCAGTATTGATCGTCTAAGCATGGTTGAAGCAAAGACAATCCGAGCCGTGTACTCCTTCCTGGTGGAATGAGTGGATCATATCAGCTGTCGGACCCTCTCCGTCTAATAGGCGCAGTCATGCATAGTTCTTAACATCTTTGGGCGTGCTTCGTGACATTGATGAACAGGCAAAGGGACTGTATCTGTGATACAATATCCATAGTAAATGTCCACTTTCAGGACTTCTAAGGAATTCATTATGTTTCTACACAATTCATTTTATTTGTAACAGAAAGCAAACTGACGCTTTCCGTCCACACTTTACTTCATATAAAGGAAACGATGAGGAGTATTTATTTGGATTGACTCGAGCTGTACATTGCAAAATCTAAATTGCTAATATCTGCTGAAACACCAGAGAAATTGTGCGTAACGGCCCTTAAGACGAACATCCTGTACAGCATAATGAGTCCCTCTCTTTTAACTTAATCTTAAAACATTGCAGGAAGGAATCATTGGCAAGCCTCGCTGTTTTTCGAGGTTAGTTCTCATACCAGTAACGTTTTATTTTACCTATTTTCTTTAATTGTTCATCATTGTCAAATGGTGCAGTAAATAAGATGTACATTAATTGTTTCAGCATCAGTACTGCCTCCGAAAACGTCAACAAATACCAGTAGTTATAACTTGTATACTTATACGTCACTGGAAGCCTCAGAGACTTCCTCACCAATGTCTCTTTTCTTCGCAGTCAGATAAAGTGAAAAGCTGCGTATTTAGTGCAAGAAGTAAAACATGTCGTTGCCGTCATGCTTTCAACGAACTCAGCCCATATCATTGAAGTTCCTTTTTCGCTCTGCGTTTTTTCTGTAATTTCAAATGATTTCTTTCATAATTATTAAATAACTGAGACCTAATTTTCTGATATCTTAGATATTGATGTTTACAATGTCTGTGTTTCTACAGTGTCGTAAGATACCGACACCATGCTGACTATTACAGCTGTGGTAAATTAGGTTTGTGGGTTTTGTCACTTATGGAATCTAGGATCTGTCCTGTCGGAGACCTCAAATAGCCGCAGTCGTTAAGGCGACCGCTCACGATAGGCGAAAAATCCTCGTTAGAGTACGGTCCGACAAAAATTTTCATTTGCCGCAAACAGCTGACGTCAATACAGATTCAAGAAATGCCAATGCATTTAGTAATAGACAACACGACATTAAAATATATCTGCGAGTGCAATATGGCTACAACTGTTACTCCACCGAGACTTACGAGCAAAAATTTTTTCTATCAATATGGAAACTGTTTTACAGCAAGATAATATATGATACGTCGTTAGTTCTTAATCAGCGAAGTATCAAAGTGTTTCTTCCAGCATAACAATGAAATACAAGTCAGTAGGGGAGACTAGGGCGGAATGGACTACCGGGGCTAAACGTTGTCGGTCGACTGATTTCGTCTAGAGGCGCTAGAGCGCGCTCAGACAGACAAGTGTTTATCAAACCAGTGTCTGTTACTGTTCAGTAAGGGTGCAACTGTCGTCGCGCTCGAGTTGCATAGTCTGTCTATAAAAGTGAACGATTTACCTGTTGTGTTATAGCTTTCAGGACCATTTCTAACTAAGGGAAGACTGTCATATATCTTTATTCGCAGTCAACGTTTAGTCCACTTAAATCTACAAGTTCCTAGCCATCTTTGGCTATTCGCCAGTATACTAGTCCTGAGAACACTGTCATTCCCATGTGGTCCAGTGGCCATTACATCAAGTGCAGCTGTGGAAAGAGATAACTTCCGTACATGCATCTTCTGCTACCTACGAAATTTTGAAGCCGGTTGTTAATATCAGAATATTATAATATTTGCGTCATTCGTAAGGTTACTATTAGTCCACAAAGCGAAATGATAATTACACCGTAGTCATTAGAGGGAAAGCACGTTTAACAAGCACTGGTTTTATCTTACAGCAGCATGTGACGCGAACAGAAACTTACGTTGAGTAATTAAGTAGTAATGTTATTAGTAATTGTTAACGGTTTGACTATATTATGATGGTATAGTCACTCAAAGATGTAGTATACGAAAATAAAACTTGTGTCTGACAAATAATTAGCAATACCACTGTCGGAAATCCACCATGGTTCACAGTTGTGGAAGGCCATGTGGTGTAAATATATACAGTGTTGTTCTCCGTATATAATCTCCTGTTCTGCGGTGGTAAACAGTGACCATTGGACCTTAGGATCGCCTACATATTTCCACTGATGTGTAGCCGAGGTTATGTGCTCCGTCAAGTAATTGAGGGTCTTCTTTGAATCACGTGAAGTATAAAAGGCTTCCAATTAGCAGCTCTATCTTGACAGAACTGTTCGTGCAATTCCCATCTAAGAGCTTTCATTCACGATGTATATCGTGGACTTTCTGACAGTGATCTTCTAATCGTACGTGACAATCTGCTGTCTTTCCATGCTCTGTCTGTCAGTAAGGTTCGTGCCTGTTTCTTCCATACCTTGCTCATCAGACAGAGTTACGCCACAAATGCTGTACGGTGTCAGGGTAATACACGTAGTAACACCAGATATAATCGTTGTACAACCTTTGTCTCGGATACATCTTTTAATCGCAGACAGTTTGTTGGATATTTCTAGTAAGCAATATCTTATCACATTAGTGTGACGTCACTGTGATATCAAATGTTCAGGCTACAGATAGCAAAAAATATGTATCACTACGTGCTGTTTTCTGAACCTCAGTCACGATAATTCTACGTCATTAGCTGCCCATCACAACACAGGCACTTCATACGCTCTTTATTGAAAACCCATTTAATTGCCACAGCACTGGATCCCAATTTATTGTTTTAATTCGTACCTATCATTTTCTGTGTCGATCGCCTGCCAATTGGTTTATCTCGTTAAGCAATCATATGGATGAAACGGCGATGGAAAACACTCGTTATTACCAACGGAAAATTCAGTCACCTACCGGCGGATTGTCAGGGTTTGATTATCTGTCTTTAACAGTACAGGCTTCTGTGTGTTAACGTAATATTGAAGAGCGGCCTTTTAAATCGTTTTTGAAATGCTGCCTAAATTATTTTCAGATAATTGATAGCGTTTGCTGTACGGAAGGCAATGTAATTTAATACTAATTAACAAGTTTAAATTACCTATACCCAATATTTGTGCTGTAAATTTTGCTACTCTGTACAGATTCCGATTTATGTAAACTGGTTTCATTAATGAACAATCTGGAGCCCGTTTAAATAGTTTTTCTCAATGTTAAATTGCAAATTCACTACCGGAATAAAATACCGCAACACCAAGGAGAACTTGTACGACGTGAACTACAGTTGGTAGGCTTGTTTCTACATGTCAGAGACGATTTGTATTCATATTTAGATCCAGTCGAGTAAGAGTGGCGCTAATAGCGACACTATGAGGCTGCAAATAACATTTTCTTGAAATACACACTGTAGCGGTCGTGAGCGCTAATTGCCTTTAAGATTGAACTTGGTGACTTTATGTCAATCAAGTATGTCTTTAAGACGACAATGATGCCAGGTAATTGTTCAAGTTAGTCATCCTTCGTGAAAGAAGTGTCACCGGGTAAAGCCCCTACAGTACTATATCCGTCAGTTAACAGTCCTAGGATGCTGTAGCTGTGCGGACGACGAAGAATGCATCTGATGACAACGCTGAGCTACCGCTGTTGCTGCTGATTCAGAATATCGAGTCGTCTCCAGAGCCACGGATAACTACAAAAGAAGCGATGGTTGGAATTGCAACTTCCTCCACCAGTCCACACCTCTCGTGCTCTCAGTTCTCGTGGGTTAGCGAGTTAGGTACGCCTACACTGACGCGATCACAGGATGCACACCGCGTCTGCGGGAGTGCCCAACAAACACTTCTGCGCTTATTCATCATTCAAGCTGCAATGGTTTCTCTCCACTCTCAGGCGACAGTCTCCATACGCAACGATAAACTCCGACGCAGCTTTTGCCATTTCGACGTTGCTACCAATACATTAAAACAAAGTTCCCTTGCTATAATCCAGCGATTTACATTATGTAGAACATAATTGCAATCAGTTACATACAGAAGAAATATTGAATTTAATTGATGAAAGGAGAAAATATAAAAATGCAGTAAATGAAGCAGGCAGAAAGGAATACAAATGTCTCAAAAATGAGATCGACAGGAAGTGCAAAATGGCTAAGCAGGGATGGCTAGAGAACAAATGTAAGGATGTAGAGGCTTATCTCACTAGGAGCGAGATAGATACTGCCTACAGGAAAATTAAAGAGACCTTTGGAGAAAAGAGAACCACATCAAGAGCTCAGATGGAAACACAGTTCTAAGTAAAGAAGGGAAAGCAGAAAGGTGGAAGGAGTATATACAGGGTCTATACAAGGGCGACGTACTTGGGGACAATATTCTGGAAATGGAAGAGAATGTAGACGCAGACGAAAAGGAAGATACAATACTGCGTGAAGAGTTTGAAAGAGCACTGATAGACCTGAGTCGACACAAGGCCCGTGGAGTAAACAACATTCCATTAGAACTACTGACGGCCTTGGGAGAGCCAGTCATGACAATACTCTACCATCTGGTGAGCAAGATGTATGAGACAGGCGAAATACCCTCAGACTTCAAGAAGAATATATTAATTCCAATCCCAAAGAAAGCAGGTGTTTACAGATGTGAAAATTACCGAACTATCAGTTTAATAAGTCACAGCTGCCAAATACTAACACGAATTCTTTACATACGAATGGAAAAACTGGTAGAAGCCGACATCTCGGAAGATCAGTTTGGATTGCGTAGCAATATTGGAACACGTGAGGCAATTCTGACCTTACGACTTATCTTAGAAGAAAGATTAAGGAAAGGCAAATTTACGTTTCCAGCATTTGCAGACTTAGAGAAAGCTTTTGACAATGTTGACTGGAATACTCTCTTTCAGATTCTGAAGGTGGCAGGGGTAAATTCCAGGGAGCGAAAGGCTATTTACAATTTGTACAGAAACCAGATGGCAGTTATAAGAGTCGAGGAACATGAAAGGGAAGTAGTGGTTGCCAAGGGAGTGAGACAGGGTTGTAGCCTCTCCCAGATTCTATTCAATCTGTAAATTGAGCAAGCAGTAAAGGAAACAAAAGAAATGTTCGGAGTAGGTATTAAAATCCATGCAGAAGAAATAAAACTTTGAGGTTCGCCGATGACATTGTAATTTTGTCAGAGACAGCAAAGGACTAGGAAGAGCAGTTGAACGGAATGGACAGTGTCTTGAAAGGAGGGTGTAAGAAGAACATCAACAAAAGCAAAACGAGGATAATGGAATGTAGTCGAATTAATTCGGGTGAAGCTGAGGGAAATAGATTAAGAAATGAGACACTTAAAGTAGTGAAGGAGTTTTGCTATTTGGGGAGCAAAATAACTGATGATGGTCGAAGTAGAGAGGATATAAAATGTTGACTGGCAATAACAAGGAAAGCGTTTCTGAAGAACAGAACTTTGTTAATGTCGAGTATAAATTTAAGTGTCAGGAAGTCGTTATTGAAAGTATTTGTATGAAGTGTAGCCATGTATGGAAGTGAAACATGGACGATAAATAGTTTAGACAAGAAGAGAATAGAAGCTTTCGGAATGTGGTGCTACAGAAAAATGCTGAAGATTAGAGGGGTAGATCAGATAACTAATGAGGAGGTACTGAATAGAATTGGGGAGGAGTTTGTGGCACAACTTGGCCAGAAGAAGGGATCGGTTGGTAGGACATGTTCAGAGGCATCAAGAGATCACAAATTTAGTCCTGGAGGGCAACGTGGAGGGTAAACATCGTAGAGGGAGACCAAGAGATGAATACACTAAGCAGATTCTGAAGGATGTAGGTTGGAGTAAGTACCGGGAGATGAAGAAGCTTGCACAGGATAGAGTAGCATGGAGAGTTGCATCAAACGGGTCTCATGACTGAAGACCACAATAACAACATCTCGCTAATACTCGCTCATGACTGCATGGTCATTTATCCATCTGACTCATAGTCTATTAAAAAACATGACGCCCGCCAGAGAACTTACCTGTCCGCAGCGTGTCGTCTAGTGGCTAGCGTTGCTGCCTATGGAGCACGGGGTCCTGGGTTCAATACAAGGCCGTGTTGGGGATAGTCCCTGCTTGGGGACTGGGTGTTTGTTTTGTCCTCATCATTTCTTCATCATCGTCATTCGTGAGAGTGGCTTGATTGTACTGCGAAAAAAGTTTGACTGCCTAAAAATTTGGACATTCTACGGCCTCTGATGACCGCACACTTGAGCGCCCTGCAAACCAAACATTATCATCAGACAACTGACCACTCTCTTTCTACATAGTCTTTGTAGCCAGACTAGCACGACACTTGACCTGTCTGCTCTCTTAGTTGGAAACAGGGGAACTGGAGAAATATTATGAACAGAGCCCAAACTTATGTTCTACACACACACACACACACACACACACACACACACATATATATATATATATATATATATATATATATATATATATATATATATATATATATATCCGAACTTATTACGTCTTATGCTTTTCGTTTTCTACATTAGTTGTAATTGCTCATTTGGGATTACGATTAAGTGTCTCATTTCTGCGTGTGTGCCGATAGCACATTACTTACAAGTTCTTGCGAGATTCGACCCCAAATGGAGGCTTACCAGCAACTGTTCTTCCCGTGAACCACACGCGACCAGAAGAGAGAAAGAGAGAAGAGACGCTGGTGTACAACGTACCCTCTTTCATATACCGCAAGGTGGCCGGTGGAGTGTACACGTAAATGAAGACGTAGGTTTTTCACATAAATATGTAGCTGTGCCCTTACGTACAGGCATTAATAAAATTAAGAGACGTCATCAAATGCAGGCGTAATCAATTATACTTACTTATCGTAAGCTTGATTCCTGTCACACTGACCAAACAGCGCAAACGTATGAGATGGTCGTTCACTACGCTTCACCCAGACGTCTAGATTACTATGGCGGAAATAAATCGCAACACCAAAAAGGAATTAATGTAGGGTAATGAAATTTTGGGAATACATTAGTCTAGATGACATATGTAATCTGTTACACTGCAAGATCACAGGTTAATGTAAGCGCAAGTGTCAATGTGAAATGCTGGTACATTAATAACCGGTGTAACGGCTAGAATGTACAATGCAAGCATGCTAACGTGCCTGCATTGTGTTGTACAAGTGCCAGGTGTCAGTTTGTGGAATGGCGTTCCGTGCTTGTGGCACTTAGTCGGTCGATGCAGGGGAGGTTATGCGATTTGTCGATGACGCTGGAGTTGTTGTCCGATAATGTCCCTTCCGTTTTCGACTGGAGACAGATCCGGTGATCGAGAACGCCAAGCAGTGCTTGGGCGAGCGTTACACTGTTGAAAAACACCCCCTGGAATGCCGTTCATGAACGGCAGCACCACAGGTCGAATCGTCAGACTGACATACAGATTTTCACCCATGGAGCGTCGGATAACCACATGAGTACTAACGCTGTTGTACGAAATTACACCGCAGGCCGTAACTCTAGGCGTAAGTGCAGTGTGTCTAGGCCGCAAACAGGTTTTTTGCAAGCGCTCTCCTGGCCTTTTTCTAACCAACGCAGGCCATCACTGGCACCGAGACACAACCAGTTTTTATCAGAAAACACAACAGACCGCCACTCTGCTATCCATTGAGCTCTCGCCTGACAACACTTTAGTCGCAAATGGCGGTGGTTTGGCGTCTGTCAAATGCGCACTTCATGGCGTCTGGCTCAGAGATGTCGTCGATGTGACCGATTTGTAACAGTTCGTTGTGTCACTGTGGTACCAACTGCTGATCGAACAGCTGTTGCAGATGCATTATGATGCCCCATAGCCTTAAGCCGAACACGATATTCTTCTCTCTCGGTAGTGCCACGTGGGTAGCCGGAGCCCAGTCTTCTCGTGACCAACTCTACCAGCGGTAATGTACTGTGGATGCATTCCTGCCAAGTTTTTTCCAGAATATCGAAAAAGCGACAGCCAGTTTCTCGTTGTCCATTGTGTTACCAGTTTTTTACTACATGTGTACAAAGTGCGCCGCGCGCCCTCTCGTGTTACGAAAATCGGCACGCCTGCTGGAGGCTTAAACATAGAGCAAAAACCAAGGAGAGAAGAGCGAGTACTCGCAGGAATACCACATCCACTCACGAGGCCTACATAAATTGACGAATCGAAGCGAACCGCAGACTCGATTCCAACCTATTAACATTTTCCTGTAGGCAGTATCTATCTTACCCCTCGTGAGATAAGCCTCTACATCCTTACATTTGTCCTCTAGCCGTCCCTGGTTAGCCATTTTGCACTACTTGTCGATCTCATTTTTGAGACGTTTGTATTACTTTTTGCCTGCTTCACTTACTGCATTTTTGTATTTTCTCCTTTCGTCAATTAAATTCAGTATCTCTTCTGATACCCAAGTATTTCTACTAGCCCTCGTCTTTTTACCTACTTGATCCTTTGCTGCCTTCACTATTTCATTCCTCAAAAGCTACCCATTCTTCTTCTACTGTATTTATTTCCCCCATTCCTGTCAATTGCTCCCTTATGCTCTCCCTGAAACTCTGTACGACCTCTGTTTCTTTCAGTTTATCCAGGTCTCATCTCCTTAAACTGCCACCTTTTTGCAGTTTCTTCAGTTTTAATCTATAGTTCATAACCAATAGATTGTGGTCAGAGTCCACATCTGCCTTTGGAAAAGTCTTGCAATTTAAAATCGGGTTCTTAAATCTCTGTCTTTCCATTATATAATCTATCTGAAACCTTCTAGTATCTCCAGGGTTCTTCCATGTGATTCTTGAACCAAGTGTTCGCTATGATTAAGTTATGCTCTGCGCAAAATTGTACCAGGTGGCTTCTTCTTGCATTTCTTAGCCCCAATCCATATTCACCTACTACGTTTCCTTCTCTTCCTTTTCCTACTGTCGAATTCCAGTGACCTATGACTATTAAATTTTCATCTCCCTTCACTACCTGAATAATTTCTTTAATCTCATCATACATTTCAGTAATTTCTTCATCATCTGAAGAGCTAGTTGGCATGTAAACTTGTACTGCTATAGTAGGCGTGGGCTTCGTGTCCATCTTGGCCACAATAATGCGTTCACTATTTTTTATTCATTATTAAACCTACTCCTGCATTACCCCTATTTGATTTTATATTTATAACCTTGTATTCACCTGACCAAAAGTTTCGTTCCTCCTGCCACCGAACATTACTAATTTCCACTATATCGAACTTTAACCTATCCATTTGCCTTTTTAAATTTTCTAAGCTACCTGCCCGATTAAGGGATCTGACATTCCACGCTCCGATCCGTAAAACGCAAGTTTTCTTTCTCCTGATAACGACGTCCTCTTGAGTAGTCCCCGCCCGGAGATCCGAATGGGGGACTATTTCATCTCCGGAATATTTTACCCAAGAAGACGCTAACATCATTTAACCATACAGTAAAGCTGCATGCCCTCGGGAAGAATTACGACTGTAGTTCCCCCTTGTTTTCTGCCGTTCGCAGTACCAGCACAGCAAGGCCGTTTTGGTTAGTGTTACAAGGCCAGGTCAGTCAATCTTCCAGACTGTTGCCCCTACAACTACTGAAAAGGCTGCTGCCCCTGTTCAGGAATAACATGTTTGTCTGGTCTCTCAACAGATACCCCTCCATTGTGGTTGCACCTACGGAATGGCTATCTATATCGTTGAGGCACGCAACGCCCACCGACAGCAAGGTTCATGGTTCATGGGGGGGGGGGGGGGGATTAGCGAGATACGGATCTTAAGTGTGACACAAAAGCCGGACTTCTACCCTGTTGGCTGACAACAGTAGAAAACTTATAATGTAAGATGACGGATCAAATGAAACAAGCTGTAGCGATGCTGTTTAGCCTACTACATGAAAATTATCCAGACTTCGCTATCTAATATGGAATCGACCTCCAAATGCCTCGAGAGTCGGACCCGGCTGTTCTGTGCTGCCAGAGGACAAGCGGGACCAGCAGAATGATCAGGGCAAGGGAGTCCAGTGACTCCGAAAGTTGACGAGTCATTAGATGTCACAAATCTATCAGAGACACTTCAACGTTTCTAAAATTCCCACATCTACTGTAATCAATGTGACTGTGAAGTGGATACGCGAAGGAGCAACCACATCTCATGCAAGACATTATAAACTGACAGACAAGGTACACGAGCAATGCAGAGTGTGGTTGTAAAAAACTCACTTGAAGTCAACAGAAGGAAAGCCTCATGAGCTCCGAACTTAACCAGCAGTCCATCTAGTATAATGACTGTGCGTCGTGAATTTCAGTATTAATTGCTAAGTAGCACTTCAGGTGGTGTAAAGAGCGATTCCACAGGACCATGGATGATTGGAAATGAGTGATTTGGAGCGATTAATCACGCTACACTCTGAAGCAATCCTGTAAAATGGTTCCGGTTTCGTGGATTCTAGGAGAACGTTATCTGCCATCATGTGCGATGGCAAAAGTGAAATACGAAATAGCTGATTCAGTATGGCGGTGCAGTACGTGTTTGTGCGGAAGAATATGAACTCATTTGATAATACTGCGTACTGTGCACAGTGGAGGAAGTTTGTTGCTCTGGGCATTATAATGCAGCCTGTGATAAAGCAGCAAATTTGAGCAAATAATGTGTGGGGAATAGACTTCCTAATATATATTGACCACTCATGAGTCCTGAGGTATGTACCCAGTGTGACGCCTTTGCGATGAACTATTACGTCGACTTCTCTGGGTTCGGCTTTCGCGATGTTACCTAATTGGATATTCTGTTGAGTAGTTGCTTACTAATCAGCATCCCATACGCGCAAACCAACTGGGACTTTACCTAATGCTGTTCGTGCCTTAGGCAACCGGGCTATGATTGAAAAGAATGCCTCGAGACATACACGTCTGCTTTAGTGCCCAGTAGCTAACTCGCTGCAAATAACAGCCTGTTTCTGTGATATTGCAGTCAAATAGTCCGTGCATTGGGTAGAATTGCGAATTAACAAGACAAACATAAATATTGCATTAAAGACAATTGGAGAATAATACAAATGAAGTAGACGATATCAGATGGACCCAAGTAATATTAATGTTTCCTAGTGAGATTTTCATCGATGAGGCTAGTACCCACTAAGCTTTCGAAATTACTCTCATTGCAGCATTGTATATTTCATATGAATTATCATGGCTCTAATAACATTTTGCAGTGCAAACGTATCCATGTAGTTTTAAATCGCAGAAACACAAATATATTCATTTGCTTTTATTTTAAAATGATGCACAACACATGGGACAAATACCTGTAACTGGACATATTTAATAGAAGGTTCCCAATGAGGGTTTCATAAGACATTATTATGTATTATAGTATCGCTATATATGAACTACAGTGGACAATGTACACTATCTGATAAATAGTATTCGGACACATGGCTGAAAATGACTTACAAGTTCGTGGCATCCTCCATCTGCAATGCTGGAATTCAGTACGGTGTTGACCCACCCTTAGCCCTGATGACAGCTTCCGCTCTCGCAGGCATACGTTCAATCAGGAGTTGGAAGGTTTCTTGGGGAATGGCAGCCCATTCTTCACGGAGTGCTGCGCTGTGGGGGTTGGGGGGGGGGGGGGGTATCGGTGTCGGTCGGTGAGGCATGGCACGAAGTCAGCATTCCGAAACATCCCAAAGGTGTTCTGTAGTATTTAGGTCAGGACTCTGTGCAGGCCAGTCCATTACAGGCATGTTATTGACACGTAACCACTCCGCCACAGACCGTGCATTATGAACAATGCCCGATCGTGTTGAAAGATGCAGTTACCATTCCTGAATTGCTCTTCAACAGTGGGAAGAATGGAGGTGCTTAAAACATCAGTGTAACCGGCCGGTGTGGCCGAGCTGTTCTAGGCGCTTCAGTATGGAACCACGCGATCGCTACGGTCGCGGGTTCGTATCCTACCTCGGTCATGGATGTGGGTGATGTCCTTAGGTTAGTTAGATTTAAGTAGTTCTAAGTTCTTGGGGACTGATGACCTCAGATGCTAAGTCCCATAGAGCACAGAGCCATTTGAAACATTGGAAAACATCAGTGTATGCCTGTGCTGTGATAGTGCCACGCAAAACAACAACGGGTACAAGCACCCTCCATGAAAAACACGACCACACCATAACACCACCGCCTCCGAATTTTACTGTTGGCACTACACACGCTGTCAAATTACGTTCACCGGGCATTCTCCATACCCACACCCTGCCATCGGATCGCCAGTTTGTGTGCAGTGATTCGTCACTCCACCCAACGTTTTTCCACTGATCAATCGTCCTATTTTTACGTTCCTTACACCAAGTGAGGCGTCGTTTGGCATTTACCGGTGTCATGTGTGGCCTACGAGCAGCCGCTCGACCATGAAATCCGCAAGTTTTCTCACCTCCCGCCTAACTGTCGTAGTACTTGCAGTGGATCCTGATGCATTTTGTAAGCCATGTGTAATGGTCGGGATAGATGTCTGCCTATTACACATTACGACCTTTTCAACTGTCGGCGGTTTCTGTCAGTCAACAGACGAGATCAGCCTGTACGCTTTTGTGCTGTGCGTGTCCCTTCACGTTTCCACTTCACTATCACATTGGAAACAATAGACCTAAGGATGTTTAGGAGTGTTGAAATCTCGGGTACAGACATACGACACAAGTGAGACCCAATTAACTGACCATGTTGGACGTCCGTGAGTTCCACGGAGTATCCCATCCTACTCTCCCACTATGTCTAATGACTACTGATGTCGTTGATATGGAGCACCTGTGAGTAGGTGGCAGCATAATGCACCTAATATGAAAAACGTTTATTTTTGTTGTGTCCGGATACTTTTGATCGCATAGTGTGGATAATGACAGGAAATTTGAATTATGTGTAATATATTCATAAATTTACAGTTTTGATTATCGTACATAAATCCGTAAACTCTGTTAATTATAATCAGTAAATGACTGTGATGTGAAAATTGCTGTCAAAACATAATTTACAAACTACAGCCACAAACCCTTATTACGATATACGCTTTATACTGTATTAAATTTCGTTTCATTAAGTAGCAAAACATATGAAAGAAGCAGTACATTTCGTAAAATGATGCTATGTCACGGCATAGGTTTTCACGGCATTAAAGGAATCTCCTTCTAAATTAGCTGAAGCAAATATGTTACTCAGAAAATGTGGCTGCCTCGGTCACGAGGCATTAAGAGACAGTAGCATCGTTGGCTACTCTCTGCCTGTAAAAGTACACGCTTTCTATACGTCGCTGCACAGAGGCATCACATAGACAGTTCTTGAGGACGGGACGTTCAAGTAGCCT